>NC_044575.1:57771443-57968943 GCF_901933205.1 Camarhynchus parvulus | reverse complement strand
GGTATGGGGATTTGGGATGGGTACCGAGGGTTGGGATGGGCACTGAGGGTGGCTCGGGGAGTGGAGCTGCTTGGGACTGCCCTGCTCGGGACTGCCCCACTCCCATTCCCAGCCTCTCCCCCCTTTCCAACCCCGTGTCCCTCTGTCCCTAGGTTGCCCACCCTCCTGGCTATCCCCTGTTCACGCTGCTGGCCAAAGTGGCCACGGAGCTGCCCGGCGGCTCCCCTGCTTTCCGAGTCAATCTCCTCTGCGGCTTGGTGGGAGCAGCTGCTGCCTCTTTGCTTTTTTGCACGGTTTTCAGGTAAAGTCCTCGGGGGTGCTTTTTCCTTGGCTTCGAGGTGCTTCCCCGGCAGCTCAGGACATTCCCAAAGGCTCCCTCTGCTCCCTGCTGGCCTTTGGACCAGCATTCCCCCCCTTCCCTAATTAGTTCCTCTGATTAACCTAACAGCAACTTAATCTGAATTTGACCTTCTTTCCCGCACAAAAGCCTCCCCCCTCTTTTTATTTCCCCCCCACTCTTTTCTTTTCTGTTAAATAATAATAATAGCAATAATAAAAAGTGCGCCCTTTCCCTTGCCCAGCCGTGACAGGTTGTTCAGGCTCATTATCACAAATCACCGCTCGGTTTAACTAACCAGAACTAATGAAGTTTGTCGTTCTCAAAAGATGCAGATGGTCTGTTTAAATTAACAGGATGAGCTTCACCTATCGGGAAACCGTGAACTTGGTTTAATTGCAGCTCCCGGCGGAGGTGGATGGGCAGTTGCCTGCCCGTGGTACCCGAGGAGCAGGGAGAGCATCCCTGCTTTTCCCTGGAGCAGCTCCGGGCTCGGGGGGGGGGAGGGGGGTGTCCGGAGCCTCCTCTCCGCACCTCTAACCTTGGGAGGACAATCGGAATGCTCACGTGGTTGTGGGGTTTTTGTTAACCCTGCTCGTCTTTGATGTGCAAGTTCTGGCTGCTCTTAACCTCAGCCTGACCCATATTTGAGAGGATTATGGCAACCCGTATAAACAATTTCTGATATTCTTTTTGCAGGGAAAATAGGGCACGTTTTCAGGCTGCGAGTGGTGTCGGGGTGCTCCGGGATGAGACAGGGCGCTTCCCGACCGGGATTATTTTGACAAAAGCCCTTTTCTCCCACCCGTTTCCAGAGCCACCCCTCAGGGAAACCTTCCCAGCAACCTAGAAATAAAAGCAGGAATAAATGGGGAGGTGGTGGGGGGCAGATTCTGAGATTAAGCAAACCATGAGCTCGCTTAAACTTTGTTCCACAGGGTCCATCTTTCTCTGCTGCAGAGGAGTTGCTTTTTAGCACATCGCTTAGCACGTAGCATCTGCTCCAAAGCACACCTACTGGAATTGCTTGAGTAGTTCCTAAATATTTCTGTAGGCATTTCAAGTGATTGCTTTCACTGGTGGGTAATACATGTAATTAAGTCGGCATTATTTAATTTAATATCCTGTATTTCACAGCCTATTTAGGAAGCTGGAAGTGGCGCTGCCCTCCCATGCACAGCGCTCGGTGCAGCATCAGAGCACAACTCCATTCTGTTAAAAACTCCTGCAAGGAGTTGCTAAAGGTTTTCTATATTTGGTTCTGATTTCTTTTTTGGTGGTGGTTATTCCCATTATTGCAGTTATTTGGAAGATCTTCCCCAGTTTTTTGGTTTGAACTGTGATGTGACAGTTCCTTGGGTGCTCACTCTGTGCTTTGGAAATGGTGCAATCGTTCCTTTAGAGAAATAAGGATACGGAGAGAAATGACAGGCTAAATTTGAGAATTATTTTGGGAATTACTTCAGCACTTCTGAAGGTTTAGGTGTTTTGTTGGTGTTTAATTGGATTTGGAAGACGGCGCTTCTGTCAAATTTAGAATTTGCATGAAGGAACGGAAAATGTGCAAGTGAGAGATGATAAAAACTATTAAGACTTACTGAAATTATTTCACAGATACTGACAGGATCAATTATTCAGCCTAACAGTGATTGGTTCTTTTGTTTTTTTTTAATAATTGTAAGATCAGTTTTATTTCCAAATTACAATGTTACATTTTTCATTTCAAGCACCTTAAAATTGGTTTATATTTTGGAACATTGATTTGGCAAAAAAAAAAAAAAAGAAAAATTATTGCTTTTTATGTATTTATTTTAAAAGAAAAATATTAGAAAGTGTTCACTGGCACTGTCTGCTTGAAGCTGTAGCTGTCTGAGTGTGATGTGGTGTGTTTTAAACAGAGTTTGTCCGCCCTCACAAAGGGACTAAACGGGTCTATCAAATCCCCCCTTATTTTTGTGTTTAAATAAAATTATCTGAGGGGGTGACCCCTACGAGGTACCAGTGGCAGAATCAGCACCTGCTCCTCCTGCCGTGTGAAATGTGGATGTTAATATGAAAATATGTAGATGTTAGGAGTACAAATAATTGATGAAGTACACATCCTTCGGGAGCAACACGGTTCAAGTGGCAAATCTGCCTGCTCAAACAATAGCCACCCTCCAGCGGGGAGGAAGCCATCTCTATGGAAATGGGGCTGACGCTGCCCTATTGATCCACTGAAGAAGACATTATACAATGTCAGTTGGGTTGTTACGATTTCATTTGTCGTCTGACCTGAACTTAACCTCTAAAACCTTTCTTTTCTCCCTGGCAGCCGGGCAGCGTTGCTGTTTACCCTCACACCCCGTGCCTCCCTCCCTCCTCCCTCCCTCCCTCCCAGCATCCCCATACAGTAAATCTCTCCCTTTTTAAATTTTTTTTTTAATTAACTTCCCCATTGATTCTTTTTGTTTGAGTCATTTCCCGGAGTTTGTTCCTCGGCAGGTCGGATGATTTTATTCCTTAAGGAGAAGAGTTGTGGTTCCTTCCCTCTGTGGTGTTTGGGATGTTGTGGCACGTGTGGGATTAGGGTGGAATTTATTCCTTGAGCAGATTTCTCCTTTGCCAGGTGATGGCTGGCGGGATGCTCTGCGCTGGGGTTGAGAGGAAGCGGCCGCCTCATCAAGTCTGTTTGTTAATTTTATTGTGTTATAATATATGATATTACTCATTCAGTTACATTATTTTTTTAAGCCTGGATTGTTGTTCTCAAAGCAAAATTATATCACAGCACATTGATGCAGAAAGGCTTTTTGTCAGTAATCCAGACTGTTGCTGAACGAGCCGTTTCTCCTTTGAGTTACTTCTCAAATATAGATTTTTTCCCTCCCCTCTGCACAGTCTTAATAAATTGCTTGTAATTATCGTAAAATGCCATTTACAAAGAGTTTTCTCGGACTGCTTGTAACTGAGGCAAATAATTCATCTTGGCTTTGAAGGACGGGGGAGATGCTTTATGTTTTTAGGACTCAGCGAGTGCGGCTGTAGGATTGTTTCTTTAAACAACTATTTCTTTGTTTTACTGTGGGAGGCAAAGCATAGCAAGTTTACAAAGTAAACCAATTATCTTCTTATAATATGATTGCCAAAGTGTCATTTTCTGCACAGGGGATGCATTCTTTGCGTTCTCTGCTGCAAAGAGAAATAGGAAGATTTCCCCTCCTCTGAGTGCATTTTTTTTTCATTCTGTACCTTTCATAGTTTGGCTGTTTTGGGGTTTCTGTACACACAAAGCTGTTTTATTGCAGAGGCAGTAGTAGAGTAGACAGTGGCATTGCCTGGGTATTTGTAGGAAGTTTTTGCCAGCTTTATTTCGGCTGAGTTGGACACAGGGTTTTGAAAAGGGGAAAGATGTTGCTTTAAATTAAGCAATTCACATCTCTTTGGTTTGCTGTTCTGGGTATCATATTAACTTTGGCACTAATATATTATACAAACATATATTTTTATATATATATATGTGTATTCCCTGCCCACTAAACCTTCCAGGCAACAAACTGTGAGTGTATATAAAACCCAGAGCCAGCTCTTCTCCTACTGCCAGCAAAAAGGAGAATTAGGCATGTTGGATAATGAAATCATCAAAATGATTCCATCATTTTGAAATCATAGGGATGTTTTGGAAGTGCCACTTGACCCTCTTGATGGCACTGAGTTTTCTGGCTCCCAGGGTATGTGTCCTGGAGCTCTTGTGGGAAGGTCCCTAAGGAGGACCAGAATGGTCAATGACCTTCATGGCCATCCCAGAGGGGCCCCATGGCTGATGCTCCCTTAAAACTGCCCAGTGCTGGGAAAAGTTGTCTTCTGCCCCTGGTGAGTGAGGAAATGCTCCATGTCCCTGGGTACACGGGTTTGCCAGAGCAGAATTCATCCCTGAGAACAGTTTGACCCTTTTTTTTGTGGACATGACTTGGGGAAGATGGAGGGATGAAAGAGGAGTCAGTGCCTGCTCAACCAGAGTAGGAAATGAAGAAATTGGGCTTTGGGGAAGGAGGAATCTCCTTAGAGGCGTGTTTGGATTTTTCCAGATTACAGATTATCGTAGATTATCTCTGTTGTAGCACAGCAGGAACGTCTTGGGCGTTTGGGAAGCAGCTGTGCTTAGTGAGGAGTAGTTACAAAGTTTTAGTAGGGAGAGAAGAAAGGAATGCACCAGGTACTAATTTGCTTTTAGAAAATCTGCCGTGACCTCTGGCTAATTGATCACATATCTATTTTTATTTTTTTTCCCACTTGTCCCCAGAATAAACCGGCACTGAGTTCAGTCTGTTTGAAGAGGCTGCCAAATCTGTTCATTTGCATTTGGCTCTAAAGTAGGCACACGAGGCTGCAGTAACTCTGCTTCATTTTGAAAAGGGTGGTGGGAGGGGGGGAAAGAAAAAGCAGGGCAAAAAAACTCTTTTTTTTTTTTTTTTTTAAAAAGACTGAAGAGTCTTTTCTGACAGCTAGTCAGAGTTAGAATTAGTTCAAGGAAATGTTAATAATGCACTGCCTGGCTTAATCCCTTTGATATCACCAGGTATCCTCCTGTTCATGGGTTAATTGCTTTAAAAGCGGAGGCAATATTCTGAGCGGTGGGCCGCTTCACCTTTTCACAGCTGTTACCATTGAGTGACAACTAAATCCCATGTGTAAGATGAGGAAGAGCTCAATCTCCAATTGGGAGAAAATTTATGTAAACCGCAATCCCTTCAGAATGTGCGGAAGTCACAGACTTTCTTGATTTACTCTGCTTTTCCCAGAAAGCTCCATTGTTCCCTTCCCTAAGTCCCATCAACCCTTTGTAGCAGAATATCACAGCGGCGG
Organism: Camarhynchus parvulus; assembly: GCF_901933205.1. Lineage (NCBI taxonomy): Eukaryota > Metazoa > Chordata > Aves > Passeriformes > Thraupidae > Camarhynchus > Camarhynchus parvulus. Next base: position 57,963,761 of record NC_044575.1, on the reverse strand, counting down.
CAGATAGCTTGAAATATATAAATGCTATCATAGCTCTGATTAATAGCGGCGCTTATGAGTCAAGTCTGATAACGGAGCAGCTCTCCACTCAATTTCAGATACCGCTAATGGAATCTGTCTCCTGCAATTGTAATGTGAGAAGGGCTAATTTGCCATGGAGCTTGGAGCTGTCACCAGCCGGGGATTGGGGGGTCAGATGGGAGCTGCCAGGTTTTTGCCCTGCAGCTTGTATCTCTCGCTTTGAATAGCGCAGCCCCCTGCCTGCCAGGGAGCTGATAGGCCGCCGGGGGGTTTATGCCACTCGTACAATAGCGAAGGGCTGCATGGGCTGACTTGGTAATTGTGAAGCCAGCTCATTTTTATTTTATTTTATATTTTATTCTATTTTTCCCCCCCCTCAACTCCTTCCTTTTCGCCCCCCCTCCCGCTCCTTTTTTTTTTTTTTTCCTTTTTTTTTTTCTTCTACGGCTGCATAATTTCTAATAAGGGTTTTTAACAAATGTCAGATTAGGAAAAGTTTCTGCAATTACCCAAAAAAAAAAAAAAAAGCCAATTTATAAAACATTTAAATAGCTCAAGTCGGCTCCTACTGCGGGTTGGGGTTTTTTGGCTGCTGGAAGCAGGCGCTGGTTATTACAGGAGCCTGGGATAAAGGTGTATCTATTTTCAAAGGATTGTGAATCAAATAATGGGTTGAACTAATACACCCTTTGCACTTGCAAAGACACCAGGAGAGAATTTCTCATTTGTAATGGCTGGAAGCACAGTTTGTACAACTCAAATGTGAGTATGGGGTGATATTTCTTAAAGCAGCGCAGCCCTGTGTGCATTTTATAGATCTGTCATGAGCTGTTCCACTCATTGAGCTGCTCTGGAATAGCTTGGCATGGAGGTGTTGAATTTAAATACCAAACTTCCTTGGCAAGGGGCTGCTGCGAGCAGGCTCTGCTCCAGTGGTGATGAATATCCTGGAGCATGCAAGGTGTGAGGTTGGGATATCTCATTCCTTGCTCCCCTGATGAGTTGTCACGGGGGGCTCTTCCCTGTTGTCTAATGGACCCATGGAAGTCCTTGCTGCCATCCCAGAGCAGTTTGATCCTCCCAGCAAGAGGATCCAAGGTGACTTGGCCCCAGGACAGAAGGGATGGGATGGAAGATGCCTCTTGCACGTGCTGGTGACCTTCACAGGTCCACATTTCCAAAGAAATTGGCAGAGACAATATCCTTCAGAGGTGGTGTCCCAGCTGGACACCTCCAGTCCAGAAGGACATGTGTGAGAGGGTGCAAGGACCAGCTTCCCTTTGCCAAAATCTTCACTGGCTCACTCCTTACCACTCTGGACCATCCCCTCTCCAAACTGTGGTGCGTCAATAAAATAACTACAAGAAAGAAGAGTCAGGAGGTGGTGGCAGTCCCTAGCTGGGTGTGAGGCATTCCATGCATGTGGTGGAAGGTGGAGGTGCTGCCTGCTCACCCCCATCCGAGAAATCATGGGTCTGTGGGATGCTGAAGTCCCGTTTCACACCAAGGACAGCAGCTGGTTGTGACCAGACTGGTTTGGTTTTATTTTATGGTGGCTCTGCCTCTTTGCTCGGTCTCTTTTCCCTTTGCTCCTTGTGACCATGGGACTCAACCAGGAGAGATGAGCCAAGCCCTGCTCTCCTTCCTCCTCCTGCTGCTGCGGGCAGGGCTTAAGTGGCTATTGAGCTCCAGGTCCTTGAGGAAGAATAAAATCTGGTTTGCTATTCCCTGTAGTACCTGAGCTGGCTCTTCAGCGCTGAGAGCAAGAGAAACCGCCTTTTGTCATGGAGTGTTTGTGGCTGAGAGGCAGGCAAACCCAGAGGGATTGGGGTTTTGGGGGATAATTATTGTTACTTAAGCCCTAAACTCCTGTTTGGATTTTAATTTTTAAATAATTCTTCTGTTTCAGCGCTGATGCTCATGCATGCTGGAAGCTTGGTTGTTGAGTCTTCTGCATCCCTTTCTGTTTAGCCTCATCAAAAAAAATAGTTGTTTTTTTTTTAATTGATTGATTAACAAGAAAAAGCTCTTAAATTCAAAATGTTAACTCTTTAGGGCACTGCCTTGAAATAAAAATACGTTGAAGGAATGTATCTTTGCTACTGCAAAGAGACAGAGGTTGCTGGTGATGTACTTGGAGTCTGTGGAAGTGAACAGGGAACCAGCAACATCAGGGTCATCATCTGCAGGTGCATGGACAGGCAGAAATTTTAAAAAAAAATCCATTATTTAGGACAGAAATTTAAAAAAAAAATCCATTATTTAGTTAATTAGTGGAGATTTTAAAAATCAAGACAGTTTTTCTTATTCTAGTGCCTAAAAAAAAATAAATGAAAGATGCAAGGCTAAGATCTCCTGCCTGTAAAATGTTGGAGAGAAAAGAAGGCAGAAATAATCAGCTTATTTCACTAGGTACAGATAGGTGTTGCCAGTGTTAAATACATCAGCTTCAAATATAAACCATTCCAATTATCTTACTTTTCTTAATGAATCCAGTGCACTGAAGATTGCATTTAACAAAAACATTTTAATTAAATTCCAGTTCCCATCCATATGTAGCTTTATGCTGATCATTTAATACATTTTGGGGAATTATTAAATATAGAATGTCTGCTGTTGTTTTATGAATAAAAGGTAAAAATGCTGGTGGAGTTTTTTTGTTAAAGGCATGTAACTTGTAACCTTGGCTAAAGGAAAATTTTACCAAACTTAAAGGAAAGGCTAAATTTTAAATTGCAATCTTGCATGTTTTAGTGATTGCCAACAAATGAGAAGCTAAAAACTATGATTGAAAAAAAAACCCCAACAGGATAATATATTTAATTTCAGTTTTCCCAAATGTTCCTGCAAACTCTTAATAAAAACTTGTAGCTAAAATAGTCCCGATTAAGGCAAATTCCTGCTGCTTGCATCCTTGGAGCTGAGGCCCAGCAGCACATTCTTTCACTTGCATGCTTCAAAAGGAAAACAAAATCATAATTAATTATTTTAGTGTTTTCCTTTTATGTTTAGGGATGCCATGGGAAAATATTTCTCAGAAAGGACTGTGTGACCTCTCCTCTGCTGACTCTTTCTGTCCCTTCTGAGTGCGTTTTTGGATGATGGTCATGAAGACTTTCCCAGTTTTGCCTTGGCTTCAATTCTTTTCTTCCATGATCTGGCTCCTGTGTGCTGGAGCTGTTCTTTGTCATACTGGGCCCAGAGACTGGGGAAACAAGCTGGATTTGGGGGAGCAGCCATCTACCCTCCCTGCTCCCCAAAATATTGGGATAAACTCTCCTAAGATGTTGCTTTTCCATGAGGCCAGTCGAGGATTCAGCTGCTGGGTGTCTTTGCCATGTTTTGCAGCACCTCAACTCTATTTGAAAAATAAAGACAGAGTTTAAAGTGTTCAAAGACAGAAGCACAAGTCGAAGTTGAGTGGGGATAATTCTCTGCTGCTCTCTGCTCTGCAGTCCTGATGTGCTGTCGAGGGGAAAGACAATGTGGAAATTATTTCCAGGAAAAAACCCAAATGTTTTTTTTTTCCTTCTCCCAACCATGGCACACCTGGGAAGCCTCCAGCCAGTGCGGATTGCAGAGTGTGGGGCTCCAGGCAGGGTGGTAGAGCCCAAAGGCTCTGTGGTTCCTTCTTGTCCAGCAGGGCTTCACTGCAGGAAATATTTGCATTGTCAGTGGCAGGCCTGGTGTTGATTTTGGTGAGACAAGTGACCATGTGCCACGAAAAACTTCTTAACTTCCACACCAGAAGTGACCTCTTCATTTTGTTCCCTCTGTCTCCACATTGGTCACTGGGTTGCTGAGCTCTTGCTGGACTTATGAGAGGTCTCCTTTAGCTCTTGAATTAACCTTCTTCCACAAAATACTCTGTCTTAACCACAAGAATTCTCTCTGTGCCTGTAATTAAGGCAGCCATTATTTTCTGGCCCCCCTAATATCCTGCTTCCTTGTGTAACATGTCACCAACATCTCCAGTTGTACATTGCACTGTGCTCCTTTGCAATTTTTTCATGTTTTTTAGAGAATCGCAGAATCCCGGGATGATTTGGGTTGGAAAGGATCTTAAGCTCATCCCATTCCAACCCCCTGCCATGGGTAAGGACACCTTTCACTTGACCAGCCTGCTCCAATCCCCATCCAACCTGGCATGGAACCCTTCCCAGGGATGGGGAAAAAAAATAATTCTTGTCTTTATGCTTCTTGACCTGAGTTTCAAAGCTCTGTCCCATCACTTTGCTTTTTCAGTTTTTCCCATCTCTGTTTTGCTCTTGTTTTTGTGCCTTTTCTAGAGAGTTCTTTCATCTCACTGTGCCTTGCACCACTGAACACCCATCAGTGTATTTTCCACCTTGAGGTTTGTCTTTGGTCCAGAGTGGTGTAGATGGCTGAGCTGTCCATGCCTGAGGTTTTTTGTCACCTCCTTGGACAGTGTGTCTTTTGATGTCATCTTGGTTCTGAGACAGGAGAGGTGTGGGCACATTGTCACTCTGTGCTGGAGAATTCCAACAGGCTGCAGAGACAGAGGAGCATGGAGACCCTCATTTTGATCAAAATGAGCTGTATAACCACATTACCATACCTGCAGGGCAGGATTGATTTAATTTTACCCCAAAATCATACTGACAATCACCTGGGATTCATTTCTACTTGTCCTGCTGGTGCTGCTTTGCATTGTGGATTGTTGCATTTCTTCTGCCAGGTGCTCTTCATCCTCCTCTGGAGATACCTGCTCTGATTGCTTCCACTTCTCAGAGTTTTCCTCTGAATCAGCAAACTCACAAATCCATCACTTCCGTTGCTTATAGCAGAACCTGCAGAAAAACTCTTGGTCTCCAGCTTGCACTTCCCAAAGCTGTTTTCTTGATGTCCTTCAAGAATGCAACACGTTCCTGTTTGGTTTTTTGACATCTGTGGTACTTGGAGGAGCTTAGTGCTCCGTGCATGAAATGGGCTGTCACAGAGTGTGCTCAGCAGCCTGGCTTTCCCATGAGCTTCCTGGGAATGTTGTTCAGCCTGGAGAAGATTCCAGGGAGACCTTAGAGATTCTTCCAAAACCTAAAAGAGCTCCAGGAGAGATGAGGAGAGACTTGGACAAGGGCCTGGAGTGACAGGACAAGAGGGAATGGCTTCCCACTGCCAGAGGGCAGGGTTAGGTGGGATGTTGGAAGGAATTGTTCCCTGTGAGGGTGGTGGAGGCCCTGGCAGAGGGTGCTCAGAGAAGCTGTGGCTGCCCCTGGATCCCTGGAGGTGTCCAAGGCCAGGTTGGATGGGACTTGGAGCAACCTGGTCTAGAGGAAGTTGTCCCTGCCCATGGCTTAGGCTGGAACAGGATGATCTTTAAGTTCCCTTCCCACCTAAGCCATTTTATGATTATTTTCATGATTCTGTGGACAGACAGGTCTGTGGGCTGTGCTTAGTTTGTGCTCCTGACCCTGCTCTGCTTGGTGAGCAGAGGTGTCCTGTGTCCCACATAGCTGGGATAACTCTTTAAGCTTTGGGTTGAGTGGCTTTTGCTTAAGCCTTGCTTCATGAAACTCGACTTGCAGGTTTTAGACTTTTTGTCAAGAGGATGGGATTTCTTTCATCTCATTTGAACCCTCATGATATGTTTGAGTCTTTCCTGGGAAAGACAAGGAGAATTGGTGAATGATTGGGATGTTTGCCTAAAGTGCTGCTTTTCTGAAGGTTTTTGGAAAAGTTGTTTCACCTTTTTTTTAATCTTATTTCTGTGCAAGAATTTCAAAGGGATTTATGGAGTTATTTCTTTATAACTAAAAGTTTGAACTGTTTAAATGGTTTAGTCAAAACAGGAACGTCATGAAGTAGATTTGTGTATTGGGGATCTGTTGGTTTTTCATTACATGGTCCTGCTGCCCTTTCCCGGTATTTTTCTTCAGTTTTTTTCCCAATTCTGTTGACTTTTTGAGACTTCTTCCCACAGTCTTGACGTTGAACTCGCTGTCACCTTGAGCTTGGCCTGGAACACCTCAGAATTGTTTCCTTTTTTCCCCGTGTTAACTCCATGCTTCTCACCCTTTGGCTACATCCTGCAGCTGCAGATCTTAAAATACTTCACAAAGGAGATAAAAATCATTAGTCCTATTTTCCAGATACCTTCAGCTACTCTGGCAAACCAAGCAGAGGAGCCCTTGTAGAGAGGGCTCTGTCAGGAGCTTCCTCATGTGGAAATCACATGTGTAGTTTGATGAAGAGGTTGGGTAGTTTATTTTTTTTTTTTTTTTTTTGCTTAAACCTGCTAGAATTGTTAGGATTAAATGGAACTCTGTGTTTCTGGGGTGAAATTAGAAAAATACCCAATTTTTGGTGGAGACTAGCTGAGTCTTACAGTGGAATGGTGAATTTCTGGCCTGTAGCTTTGACCACAGCCACAGCTATTTGTATTTTTGAATAAAGCTTGGTTGAGCATGTTGTGATGCCCTACACTTCTTCTTTTCAGGGTGACTTCCTAAAGGAGAGAGCTTCCAGACAGGCAGAGCCAGAGCTGCTCCCAGTGAGGCTGGGTGGGAAGAGCCACTGTGGTGGAATGGGTTTCCTGAATTCCACCTCGTGGGCTGCCTGTGCTGGCTGCAGCATCCAGCTGAGCTGGGCAGGCAGCTCCGTGGGGAATGTGCCATAATCCCATCTGGGAGTCCCAGAGATGGCCAGCTTAGGTGCTTCACCCTCTCCCTCCGTCTTGCTGGAGCTGGCACCCATTTCCCACACTCCTGACCTCTCCCTGCTGGGACTGTGGGTGCTGCAATCCCCAGGACACCAACCCCCTCCCCAGGAAAGCCCTGCCAATGCTGTCCATCCTGAATAGCTCTAATCCACTCTTAATTCAGCTCCTGGATGAATTGAAGGCTGCACCCTTGCTGGCATCTCCTCCAGAGTATCCCATTAAAGCCATGACTCCCTGGCTCCCTGCACCCTCTGGGCCTTCCCTCATCAGGATTTCTGAAGCAAATTCAATCCTGGAAGTTTTCATGGCGAGAAGAAGCAGATTCTTTGGTGTTGGGTGGCTGGCAAAGAGGCTGTGCTCCTCCCAATGGCAATCCTTAGCAGAGAAATTATTAGGGAGATCTTAACCATATAATGTTTTGGCAGGGTGCTGGGTGGCACTCATTGCTGCTGCTGCAGTATGTTTTTTTAAATAAAAAAAAATTACAAAAAGGACAATAAAGTAGGCTCTTTTTTTTGTTGGAAAAGAAGATTTCATGTTATCTGTGTTTGCAGGCTTTCTGGCTCATATGCTGGAGGAATCCTTGCTGCGGGGGTGTTTTCATTTTCTCGTCTAACATGGCAGTGGTCCATCACGGCGGAGGTTTTCAGCTTAAACAATCTGTTTGTGGGGCTGCTGATGGCTCTCACTGCTCATTTTGAGGAGGCATCCACTGCAAAGGAGAGATCAAAGGTAAAACATCTCAAGCAAACGGAATGGTTCTTTATTTTTTTCGTAATTGGTTAACACCTGTTTGTTTAATTTCCTGTTCATTTACTGCTGATTTAGTTTTGTTCAAGTAAAAAGGCCAAATTTTGGGTCTTGCCTCAGCACCTGTGCTGGGTGAGGTCCATCCCTGACCTACCTGGATGTTCAAAAGTGACAGATATTGAAAAAACCTTGCCCACTTTGCTTAAGGATTGAGTTGGAACCTGTTGGATGGGTTTGGGTTTGATTTATTTAATACTCAGAGGATGGAAGCAGGAAAACCAAAATCATTTCAATCTAAACATTTTAGTTCATCCTGCATCAAAGACACAAGCTAGGCTGTGAGTGTTCAAGGTTTTGTTTTTAAGAATTGGTAATTTTCTTGGGGGTAAATGGATATATGGTACAGAAACCTTCATCTAATCAGAAACCAGGTTCCAACTCAAAAACGGGAATGAGCAAATTTTCAATCAGTTTTTCTTTTGAAATTAAATGTGCCCCTAAAATAATGGCATTGTTAAACACAGAGACTTTAAATTTCATGCTGTATTTTCTACTTTATAAGCAGACTAGTCAGCCAAATGATATTTTTGCTCAGCAGTCTTGTTCTTTCTACTTTTGTTTGCCCGAACATCTGATCTCTTTTCCTCCGACAGACTTGCCTGCTGTGACTCCTGTAAATTGTGTGAATAAAGGGATTTTTGTCAGGCTAGGCTAGAATTTCAGGAGTCTGCAGTGGTAGTTTACTCAGCTTCATGAGTTCTCAAATAACATGTTTTATCAATGGCTACAGAGACCTTGTTTTACCATTGGATTTTTTAAAAATTATTATTATTTTCTAACGAGCAGCAGTCCCAAGATCCCCACAACCTGAACTCCACAGACATGGAGCTGGGCATTTTCCAACCTTCTCCCATGTTTCACATGCCTGGTTTCCAATGGGATTTTCAAAATTAGATTTTCAGAAGCAGTTAAGGAGCTTGTTCCAATGTTTTTTTGAGTGTCTGACATCCCACGCCTGGAAGAAGCCAGGCTGCCAACAGCAAGCTTGCAGTGCTTTTCATAAATCAGATGGTCATACAGACATCATATTGGAGCTCATCCATGTACTTAAAAAATGACTGAGGTGGTTCTGAGCCCTGCCAGGCAGCTCTGAGACCCACAAAGGTTTTTCTGAACTAATGGCAAGGTGGTTCCATGGCAGGGCAGTGTCCAGCGTGGAATGCTGAGCAGTTAATTAAAAATTACAAGGTGATCCCATCACTACACCAAGGCAAGTGTTTGCATCTCACACGCCACCCTCACCAGGGGCTGGAACAAGCAGGGGAGGTTTAGGTTGGATATCAGGAAAAGGTTCTTTCCCCAGAGGGTGGTTGGGCACTGGAACAGGTTTGAGATTTTAGAATAATGAGGGTGTCACCTTTAATTGCCTTGGCTTAGGAAGTTTGTGCAGCCCTGACTTTAGCCCTCTGTGCCTAACAAAGAGGAAAAAAATAATTCCTGCTACAAAAAAAAAAATTAGATTTCTGTAGATAATGGCTTTATTTTAGGACATTTCTGAAAAATCACTCAGAGTGAACTGCTGGGCAGCCTCCCCTGTGCAGCTGGGTTCAGGAATTGGACTCATCCCATCATTATGATGTGATGATGCTGCACAGGATCTCTGTATGCATGGAGACATGGCTGTTCAGCTGGACACTTCTTAAAGAATGTTTTCTTTAAACAGTTGGAATCTCTCTGTGACAAATAAAAATATCCCCTGAGTTCTGTGTTACAACTGACCAGTGCTCACTGGTGTATTTGCCTTTCTCCTCTAAGGATGCTGTGCTGAATCTTTTTGATCTCTGGATGTTTTTGCAGACTTGTAAATAGTAATTGTGAATTTTTATTTTGTTTTCCCCTCTCAGATCTCTAAATTGGGTGCCTTTTGCTGTGGGCTCAGTCTGTGCAATCAGCACACCATAGTGCTTTATGTTGCTTGTGTTGTGCCCTGGGTTCTCTCACAGCTTTTCAGAAAGAGGGTATGTATTTACACACATTTACACACTCACACCTCTGTTTTTCTGAGGCTGGGATTGATTCTTCTCCCCCAGAACTTGTGTCACTTCTAAGTTGATGTGATTAATCATAACCCACTGAAGTTACAGTCTGACACCACAGCCACTGATCTCAAGAGGGTCTGATTTAAAGAGGGTCTACAAGAAGGCTTTTGACAGGGGCATGGAGTGATAGGACAAGAGGCTTTAACCTGATCAAGGGAAGGATTAGATTTAGGTATTAGGAAGAAATTCTTCCCTGAGAGAGTGTGGGGCCCTGGCACAGGGTGCCCAGAGCAGCTGTGGCTGCCCCTGGATGCCTGGAAGTGTCCAAAGCCAGGTTGGACAGGGCTTGGAGCAGCTTGGGACAGTGGAAGGTGTCCCTGCCATGGCAGGGGGTTAAAACAATATGATCTCTGAGTTCCCTTCCAGCCCAAACCATTCTGGGGTTCTGTGATCACAGTTTAGGTCTTTGTTCATGCCAGTAATCTGTGATCCCCTTGTGTCCCCTGGCACAGGAGAGCTCTGCCCCAGCTGCTTGCAAATACCCTGTGAACTAAAAAATACTTGGAACTGAAAATTCAGACTTCCCATGCCATCAGCTCCCCTGGAGATGAATTTCTGTGTGTTGGCTCCCTGGTGGAAGCCAGGAAAAGCCACATCCACCCTGTGTGGTTCTCAGTAGTGGCACAGGGCATAACTAAGCCTGGGTGAAGCACATGAGCTGCAAGAAATATGATGCAACACAGACAAGCTTGATCCAAAATCTCTTCAGCATTCCCAGCAACTCCCTTTTCTGGCTATATATTTCCATTAACACAATCAATAATCACTTCTGCAATATATTTGTCGTTTGTTTTGGGGGTTTTTTTGAGCAGGGAGGTCCAGAGAGACCTCTGTGATTTCCAGCAAAGTCAATGCTGTGCCAATATGATAATCCTGAGAAATACTTTGGACAGCCCAGTAGTGCCTGCTGCAGGAAACCACTGAGTAAGATGGAAATGGATGGAAAACTGCCTTTTAAAAGTACAAATGAGCCACCTTTCTTCTGGAGGAGCTCTGACCACCATCATTATCAAGCTCCTTTCTCTGCTCCATAGATCATCACTCCCAGTAACCCCAAATCAAAGCCAAGGAAGTGCTTTGATTGACAGGGCAGTGGCTAACGACAAAGCAAGCGTGCAATATTCTAGGGTTGGATTTTCCAAAGCACTTAAAGGAGTTAGGCACACAAGTCCCTTTGAAAGTCTTGTCTCCCTGACCCCTTAGGCAGTGTCGAAAATCCCACCCCAAAAGTTGGCCTATCCAATTTAGCCAGCCTAATCACGATCAAGTAAATGGCAAAACTGACTCCTGATGATGGTGATGATGTGTGCAGTTGTACTAGAGCAGCATTTATGTGGGTTTTTTTTTGCCAGATGGAAAACCAGCCAACTCTTAATCGCTGCAAAGTGGGTTATCTCAGCCTTGCAGTGCTTCAGCCATCTATGCATGTCATGCCATGATTTAAATGTGAAAGATGCAATGAGTATGATACTCATGAGTCCTAGCTAATATTATTTGCTTCACTTAAATTTCACCCTGCCATGCAAAGGAGATCAGTTTGATGCAGTTTCCTAGTAATCCACAAAATCGTAAGGTTTAACATAGCATTTTGTAGGGACTTACTATAAATTGAGAGATCAGCTCTGTGTAAATATATTTGATGTTTTTTCTTTATCTGTACTTGAAGTTCCAGCGTGATTAAACTAAAATAAACATTGTTATGCAATATGACATATTTTGGTGCAGGAATTGTCCCTAGGCCATTTCCTGAAGTTGGGTTTATGCTTCTTGGCTGGTTTGCTGCCTTATCTCTATCTGCCGGCTTCGTCCTACCTCAATCGAGCCCGCTGGACATGGGGAGACCAGACGACTTTTCAAGGATTTTTGACCCACTTTCTGAGGGAAGAATATGGGACATTCAATCTGGTAAACAAGGGTCACTGCCTCAATTGCTTCCTTTTCACTTATGCAACAGCAGAGATGTTCTGTTTGTGATGATTAAGGGCTGCGGGGAAGGAAATTGAAAATGTTTCAATTTTTAAGCGTTCATTTTGGATTTCGACCTCCTGACCTGTCAGGTTTTCTGGGAATGGGTCACATGGCTGGGAAAGCATAGAGATAATTCTCATTGCCTTATGGGGTGAGCCAAAGTATTTCCTGGGAGCTGTATGGGTGTCTTATGTGTGTAGGAGCCCAAAGAACAAACTGTGCCAGAGGGAGTCGGTGACATCAATTTTGTGATGTTTTTAAGATGAATATTATCTTATTTTTCTATTTTTAACTCAGACATTTAAAGAGGTCACAAGCAGTTTTCATTTAAAAGCTATTCCTCTTTAATTTACCAATGCTGAATTTAAGCGAGTGGTTGGTTTGAGGGTTCTAAATTATTCCTCTTAACTTTCTAATGTTGAATTTAAGTGAATGGTTGGTTTGAGAGTTCTCAGGAACCTCTGATCTGGTGTATTGAGGTCTCTGCTCTTGCCAAGGGAGGGAAGAATCCGTGGTTGCTTTCAGAGTGTAGGGTTTGCATCTTCCTCCTCCAGCGCTCACTTGGATGTTGGGTCTGGCCACCCAAAGAAATCACCAGCCCATCACCCCAGAGTCTGTCCTGCTTCCAAGTTTTCAGGGCAGAGGGCTGGGAAATCACACCAACAAATAATAAAAAAGGTGTGGTCTACATGTTCTGTCACTCCCTGGAGTCCTGGAGCTCCCCATCCTCAGAAATCACCCTTCACATGCAGCCAGCGTGACACAGCATCACTGCCACTGTGCCATTCCACCCTTCTCAGAGGGCTGTGTGGCTGTAGGATGTGTGTGTGTCAAAAGGCATGATAATTCCTGCTGCTGCCACTAAATCTGCCCAAAAACTCCTGCAGAGATCAGCTCCAGCCTCTGAAGGACCTGTGAGACTTCCCCTGTTGTCCTGTTCCCAGCTGTCTGTGAGAATCGGCCTCCACTGGGCAGAGCAATACCAAGGCATGCAAATCCCTTAACTCCTCTCTCCATCAAATGTGATGAATTCAAGTTGATGTTCAGGAGGCTTAGGGATGGACTGTGTGTAATCCTACACCACAAATCACATTTAGGATGAACTTGTCTGAAGCAGGAGCAATAAATACAGCAAAATCCAAACGTTTGGTCCGGTGCCAGTTGGGATAATGCCAGAGCACTGCGGGGTGGACAGACAGCTTTTACATCCCATAGCTCTGTTTTAAGGGCAGGCAGGGTCATAAAAAAAAGGCCAGAAAATATTTTGGAGAGGGTTCCACCTGTAAGCCATGGATCAGAAATGTCATCTCTCTGGTGGATGTGTCCAGGGCCATCAGCTGCCAGCCAGGTGGGGCTGCAGGAGCTGTGAGCTGGCTCTCCATCCTCTAACACTTATTTTTTAATCAAATCCTGGATGCAATTAGCTGTTTCATTTTTATTGAGATTAAATATTCCTTCCAGACTTCCTGAATCTGTTCACCTTATCTTTAATGTGGTAGCCACCACTTTTCTAACAAGCAGCAATGAAGGTAATTCCTCCCCTCCACACAGCATGTCTTTTTCCCAGTCATGTGCCATGGATTGCAGGTCTCTGCAATAAAAATTCTCATTATTTCATAAAGATTTTGTACAGCTCTGCATTTGTCAGGGCAGAGGAGACTGGGGCAAGTCTGGTAAGCAAGGAGGAATTGAGCTTGTCTCAGGCTGTGGGGAGATGTCACAGAAAATAATTGCACCATGAAGATACAGAACATGGCCTCGGGTTGTGGCAGGAGAGGTTTAGGTTGGATATTAGGAAAAAAAATCACAGAAAGAATGGTCAGGAATTGGAATAGGCTGAATAGGCAGTGGTGGAATCCGCATCCCTGGAGGGATTTAGAAGATGTGTGGATGTGGCACTTGGGCACATGGGTTATTGGTGGGCTGGGCAGTGCTGGGGGAATGGTTGGACTTGATCTGAGAGGGCTTTTCCAACCCAAATTATTCCATGGTACAGCAGAGATCATGGTTGAACCATATGCCATGCTCTAATCACAGGATAATGAGTTGTCAGCACCTTGCAGAAATGCTTATCCAGGGGGTGAATCCTTCAGTGGCATCACATAAAACAGGAATATGGGAGAACACCTTGCAGTGAAGGTTTGAGCAGAGGTTGTTGCCTTCCCTGCAAACAGAAAATGAGGAGACTTTCCTTTCCCCAATCAGTGTGTGGGTTCCTCATGGGTTTCCTTTGTTTTTATTTCAGGCCAAGTCTGAGACAGGATCCAGTATGGGAGAGATGCTGCTGTGAGTGACACCTTGGCTGTGCCTTTCACCTGCTGCTGCTGCTGTCCTTTGGGCCAGAGTGGCTCCTGTCCCTCCTTTCCTCACCCTGTCCAGAGCTGGGGCCATGTGTGTCCAGCACAGGGACAGCATTCCTGCCCTCTGTCTCTCCCACTGAAGGAAAAACACTGAATCCCCCATCCCAGTAATTTTCCCTTCAAAATTTTACCACATAACCCACCTTGTCCCATTTCTGGTAGACTCAATCCCAGCAGAATGGGAATATATTCTGTTGTGCTTATTCCCTGTTTCCCCTGACACTTTAATTGAGTGCAGGGATGATTTGGGGGTGACACATCCACACTTTAATTTCTCCACAGTTTCCAGCTGGCACAGATGAAGTCAGAGCTCTCCCTTCCTGTCCTTGCCCTGGCACTGGTGGCCTGTGTGAGCACAGCACTGCCACTGTAAGTTGAACAATATTTGCTTCAATGTGCATTTTTTTTCTCATTTTTATTACTGCCTGCATGGGCAGCTTGTTTTGCCTTCTGCTTGCTGCTGCAGAAATTGCAGCAATTGGCTGTGGTCATCAATTATAAAGAGCAAAATACCCCTTACTCCTGGTTAACCCTGTGGCTTGGTAGGTGGCAAGCTTGAAAGTCCTGAAATGCTGATGGCTTTGTGCTTTGAAAACAGAAGTTTCATAAATGGAAAAGGTAAAGAAAGACTCATCAGCTCCTTGTGTTAAATGCATTTAGGTATGCAAGGAGTTCAAGCACATATAATTTTTGCTTTGTTTTTTCATCATGTCTCAGGGGTGATACATTATTTTTTATAGGAAAAAGCAGCAGAAATCACCTGTGATCTGGCTCTTCACTGGAATGCTCTGCCTTTATTCCCTTTTCTTTGCTTGGAGAGCAAATTTGGATGTTAGAAAGCCTCTCTTTCTAGGTGTGGTAAGTTGCACTCCCAAAGTTGCTCTGGCATGATACATTTTTGAGAGAAACATTCAAAACCTTAAAACCACCTGACCAGTAGCAGGCAGTTGTCTTAGAACTGCAGAAGGTGCCAAAATACAGCTCCAAGGCCGGGTTGGATGGGGCTTGGAGCAACCTGGTCTAGTGGGAGGTGTGGGATGGGGGATGATCTGTATGGTCCCTTCCAGCCCAAGCCCAGTTCTGGGATTCTCTCTCCTAGGTGGAGCGGTTCTGGCTGCAGAGCAGTGCTGTGGTGGCTGTGCTGGCAGGGCTGGGTTGGGCCACACTGGCCAGCCTTGGGAGGGGCACTGTGCTGGGGGGCACCTGGCTGCTGCCATGCCTGGAGTGGCTTCCTGCTCTTGCCCTCGTGGCTTCTCAACTTTGGGCAAATTACAGGTGAGAAGTTCCCTCGGTGCCACCTCGCTGGGTGACCTGGGGTGCCCCTGGGGTTTCTGGCCTTGGCTGGGAGTGGGGAAGGCTCTTTTCACACCCCACTTAAGCTTGCATGGTCACAGTCCTGGTTTGATCTCCCTCAGAGTCACTCCAGGCTGTAAATGGAGATGTCACGGAGGCTGAGGGAAAAAAAACCTCTGTAGATACATAAATTTCTAAAAAACCCTTGTAAATCTGTGCTTTGTCTCCTAAGGAGGTTTGCAGAATTCATATGACCTGAACTTCTCTTGCTTTCCTTCACTCTACTTTGTGCCCTGAAGTTTTTTCTGATTTTTCCCCATTTTTGAAGATTTAAATCTGTAGTTTGGAGCTTCCCTATCCCATAACCCATCTAGTTACTTGGATAGGAATCAGTGTCCTGGTAGGGATGCTCAGGTACAGGCTGACCAAGGAAGTGTAGACTTCATCCTCAGGGATCCTTTCTTTGGCACACCTTTTCCAAAGGCTTGTCCATAGGTGAGCCAATCATAGCTCCTGTTCTCAAGTGTCATCTGAATCCATATCTGAAGTATGTGCACGCAACTTCAATGGAAATGATCCAATCTCAGATCATGTAAACCAACTTCTGCCTGACACTATAAAAACTCGGGTTTTTCCGTCTTAATGGAAACATTAAAGGATGAGGAGGATTTCAAATGCTCTACAGAACCAATGTTGGACTGGCATTTCCAGCACCAACTAATAAGGTTTTAGATTTAGTCCAAGAAGAAATAAGAATTAAGGTGAAGATGTGTATTTTGGCAAAACTGTAGAGGGTGGTGCTTTCTGAGTGCCTGTGCTTTAAATGCTTTGTTTCTGCATCTCATTTTCTCTGGAAATGGAGATACTAAGTTGTTGTAGTGCTTAAGTTGTTGACACTCTCCATCCCTGGAAGTTCAAGGCCAGGTTGGATGGGGTTGGAGCAGTCTGGGACAATGGAATGTGTCCCTGCCCATGGCAGGGGGATGGAGTGAGATGTTCTTTAAAGTCTCAACTCAAACCATTCTGTGACTGTGATGTTTCCAGCCTGACCAGGGCGGATTTCCCCTGTGGGTGCCCATTGCATAAAATTGTTCAGAATTTCTGCCAAGCCATGCAAATACTTGGTTTAAACATTGTGTTTTCCATCTGTTCTCTTCAGCACTTGTGATCAGAGCAACAACTATGTTGTTGATAAGTTTGCAAGGAACGTGCTGTCCTCCATGCCAATGGGGGCAGTGATCCTGCTCAGAGGAGACTTGCCTGGGAATGCTCTTCGTTACCTTCATTATTGTGAGGGGATGAGGCCAGATATCACCTTGGTGGACCAGGAGGTACGTTCAGAAAGTGCTGTTTAGAAAGGCAGATTTAAACATCAGCTGCAAAAGTTCAGTTGTTCCTTTGTCTCCTTAGAATTAATGATGTGGAAATTAATAAAATTGATTTTTTTTAAAGAGTCATGGGTAACCCTGGGATGGACTGTGGTGTGTACATTCCTTTTTCACTGAGAAATGGAAAAAGAAAAAAGAGTTACAGGATGGGTCACCCACACTTCCACTGCCACATCATCCTCACACCTGTCTTTGCAAATTGTTGGCAAACCACAAACCCAATTCCCGGTGTTTGACCAAACCAAGTCCCTGTTGTGTGTCTTAGCAGCAGTGACTGTTTTGTGGTGGAGTGAGGACCACATGCCTCCGATCAGAAGGCACTGGTGACCCAGTCTGGTGCTGTGGTGTGACCATGGTAACCCAGTCTGGCCATGGTGACCCGGTCTGGCTGTGGTGGCCCAGTTTGACCATGGTGGCCGAGTTTGACCATGGTGACCCAGTCTGGTGCTGAGGTGTGACCATGGTGACCCAGTCTGGCTTTGGTGACCCAGCCTGGCCATGGTGACCCAGTCCGGTGCTGTGATTTAACCATGGTGACCCAGTCTGGTGCTGTGATCTGACCATGGTGCCCCATTCTGGCCATGGTGCCCCAGTCTGGCCATGGTGACCCAATCTGGCCATGGTGACCCAGTCTGGTTCTGTATGTGACCATGGTGACCCAGTCTGGTGCTGTGATCTGACCATTGTGCCCCAGCCTGGCCATTGGTGACCCAGTCTGGCCATGGTGACCCAGTCTGGTGCTGTGATCTGACCATGGTGCCCAGCCTGGCCATGGTGCCCCAGCCTGGTCTCGTGTCGCTGCTGACGTGGTTGGTGACATCCCTGAGCAAAAGGCCATTACTCCTGCAGAAACCATTTCTCCTGGCTGTAAATCTCCTGATTGCTGTTCAGATGGTGATAACAACTTTTATTGCAGATGATGACTTACGGATGGTATTTACCCAAGCTGGCAAAGCATTTACCTGGCGTTCATTTTCCTGGGAACCGGTGGAATCCTGTGGAAGGCGCATTACCCGACGGGACACTCGCCTTTAATCTCCATCGTTTCCTCCAAGTAAATAAACAGTAAGCATTTCTTTCATATGTAACAGCTTTCCTAAAATCTCTGACCTTTTTTTTTTTTTCCCCTCTTGAAATTGTTTATGGAACAGCTTGGTACTGCATCCAAAAGACCAATTTTCTCCACTGACTTCCTCCCCGGTGGCGAGATTATTTTTGCAATTAAAGCAAAATATCTCTGCAGAAGTAACTCCATCCGGATATAATATTGCCTGTTGTTTTGAGGTTGGTTTGGTTTTTAGGAAGGAGGGGAAAAAAAGGTGATCTGCGGAGTGTTTACTGATAATTTTTTTGTTGTTGTCAATACAATTCATCACAGAGAATAGGAATGTTCCTGTGTACTCAGAACGACGATGGTTGGAGAGCAAATTGCTGCTGCTTCTCCTTTGTGAACATTGTGGCCAACTGATTAGCATAGAATGAATGTATTCCAGGAATAATCATCATATAAAAATAGCTTAGTAGGAGTGGAGAAAGGATTAGATACTCACACGAATAAGAATAGCATCTGCATTTAGACTGCCTGGGGTGAGCCCTGCGAGGGTGGGGAGGCACAGGAGCACAGCCAGGTGCCACTGGGCAGAAATGGGCTTCTCCTACAGCTTCTGGCCTGTTTGGGATGTCCCGAAGAGGGGACAGGATGTGCCAGCTGTGCTGGCTGCTCAGGATGGGCAGTGCCAGATGGGGAATTAATTTGTTTTCCAGCCTGCCCCAAAACGTGCCCATGCTGATGGGAGATGTGCTGGGTGGGTGTGTTTGCTGCACAGTGTGCTGTGGTTTGGTTTGGTTGGCTCAGGAACACAGGGTGGCCCATGGTCCCTGAGGTGGCTTCACCATTGTTCTCTCTGTTGGTTTTTTTGGCAGTAAGGAAGTGTTTGTCTGCATAGGTCTTCATGAGGGAGACTCAACGTGGAGAAGGAGCCACTCACTCTGGCCCTGGGGGACATGTGAAAAGTTGGTTCCTTCTGGAGCTGTGTTTGACCCAGGGGAGTGGATTCGTCTCACAAGGAATCTCTATAACTGGACTGAAGACTATGGCAGGTACGAGGCAGAGGAGGCTCTGCTCCTTCCTGCTCATCATTTTCTGCCAGCAGCATTGCTACACCTGCTGCATTGTTAGAGGAATCAAACAAGAGCCATAATCTCAATGTTTTGTGTTCTGGAGAGATAGCAGGGAGAAATTCTTCCCTGTCAGGGTGGTGAGATGTTGGCACAGCCCGGAGAGCTGGGCTGCCCCATCCCTGGCAGTGTCCCAGGCCAGGTTGAATGGGGCTTGGAGCAACCTGGGATAATGGAAGGTGTCCCTGCACATGGCAGGGAGTTGGAATGAGATGCTCTTTAAGGTCCCTTCCAACCCAAACCATCTCATGATCTGTGATTTTTATAGTGTGAAAAACAGCAAGGACATCTCTAGTCAAGTATGAGGTCCAATTCTGACCTTAAAACTTAATCAGGATCTAAAATTATTGAGACATCCAGGGGTTTAAATGTCATAGGCTGACCTGTGGTGATAAAAAACATCTCTGGCTCTGAGATCTGGGATGCTGTGAAACACCTGATATACCAGAGGCTCCTCTTGTGGAGAGAGAGGCACAAAGTTTTTTGAATGACAGAGAATCAGCTGAATTCCCTGCTGTCAGAGCCACAGGTTTTCTTCTGCCTGGGAGCTCTGTAGCTGGGCTGGAAGGGTTGTGGTGGGTGAAACTCAGCGACGTGGATCTGATGGCTGAATTTTATTTCCATTCCCATTTAGTTTCAGCCCCTCTTCCTGGGAAGCTGTTGCCAACGAGGAGATGTGGCAAGCCAGGTAATTTTCCTTTGCTCTCTTCCAACAGCCAGTGGGCACTGCCAGCTCACTGGTGTGGAAACACACACCAAAGCAGGCAGCTTGATGGGCCGTGGCCTTATTGGGACTGCACGTGCCAGGCTTTAGAAGAAAAAGGCTGGCAGGATGAGATGAAGCTCCCAGCAAAGCCTTCAGGAAAGTGGCTGTTTTGTTCACCAAAAGGTTCTGCTCAAAGTCTCTCAAAGGTAGTAGGGTGTAGGGTGAGGAAATAGGTTGTGGAGAGAAATTTGTATCATTGATTGCTTTGCTGTCCCACATGTGGATGTGTTGAAGCTGTGTATAACCCTGTGATGGCAGCTGGTTGCATAAAGCAGTTACCACATGGAAGTTTTTCTCCTTTTCCTAGGATGAAAACAGCTTTCTTCATCTTTGACCTCGCAGAAACAGCCAGTGTGACTGCAGAAATGAAAGCACAACTTTACACATTTGCATACACTGTAAGTCCTGGATTTGGGTTAGGAGTGCTCCCTGCATCCTAATTTTTTAGCCTCCATCATATTTTTTTCCTCCCTTTTCTTTTAAATTTCTGGAGTCCGTGGAAATACAGTGTTTCCTGTAATCTGCATTCCCCTTGTTTATCCAAACTGGGAGCACAGCCGATCCAAAGAGATTTGTTCAGGGATTTTATCCATTCCTGCTTGCCCCCTCGGTCACAGAGGATGCCAGCAGCAAACCAGTCAACACCCTGCTTTTGCTATAATTATGTTGTCTGTGCTGGGGTCCAAACCCATGCCAAGAGATTGCTTGTCCTGAAGTCCCCTTTCTGCACTTGTCCCCTCTGTCATTACACAGTCGTGCGGTCTGAGCCAGCGAGTGTAAAATCCGACAGTCTTCTCGCTGCAAATTAATTCTGCTGCATTTCACACCAAAGAATAACACCCATAAGCTGGTGTAGGTATCTCTGGAAATGCTGGACTGCCTGAGATGCCAACAGATGCACGAAGTGATCAGTGTGTGTCAGCAGAGAGGAGCAGTATTTCATACTCCAGCACAGAATCAACAAATGATTTCCTTAATTCTTGCCCATTTTGCTGTGATTTTTGCTGTTCTGCAAAGTTCCCAGGCACATGCCTGCTGTTGAGCTTATGAATATTCCCACTCAAGTCAACAGACTGCTTAAGTCCTGTGGAAGACATCCTGATCTCCTGAAATATTGAGTAAATGTCTTGCAGGCGCGGCAGTTAAATCTCTTTCTTCCCCCAGCTTGGTGTAACACCTCTCTGGGGGAAGCACATAATGTGCTGTGGGGTTATCACCATCATCTGTAATGTTTCTAAACAAACAGCTGCTGTTGGAAGGGAAACGTTTCAGCCCCCCTTGGATTTCTGATTCATGCTGCTGAATGGCAAACACAGAGCAAATTACAGAAATACTCCAGCTCTGGACTTGGACATCTAAATAGCATCTGTTTCTTTCCAGGCAGTTTTGAAGCACTGTTAAAAGCTGTTGCTTCCACTTTGTTCAATTAATTTGCTGCCCCTATTTTCTCTTTTTTTTTCCCCTTTTTTTTTTTTGTTTTGTTCCTTTAACAGTCATACAAAGAAATTGTCAGCTCCCATCCCCATCACCCGGTGAACTGGCACAAAAACTTCGCCATCGCCTGCGAGAGGATGCTGCGCCTCGGCCGGGGGGATGTGGACCCTGAAATGCTGCTCTCCCAAACTGTGAAACATTTCCTGCTCTACACCCAGAAGGCAGAGGATGATCCCCAGCGCCAGGACATCCTGCAGGCTGTGCAGCACCTCAGGGAGGAGCTGCAGGGGCTGAGGAGGAGGAAAGCAGAGCTGAGGGGCAAAGCTGGGTAGCTCCTGGTCCTGCTGAAATGTTAAAGTCGGGACTTAAAATCTGAATTAGTCCTTGGCTGTGTGAGAGTGGTTTGAAACAGTGGCAGAAATGGCAGCAGAGAGGAAATCCAGTGTGATCCCCTCTGCAGGAACATTGTGGTGTTTGATTTCTGTTGCCAAATGAACTTTTTTGGGCTTAGGGGAGAAGCTCACCACTAAATAAAATAACAGGTTTTGAAAAATAGAGTTTTCTTTTACAGGAAAACTATGAGCTTGTACTGTGAATATGTGAATATATATGTGTATATGTGTATATATATATATATGTATATATATATATATATATATATATATATATATATATATTTATGATTGATTGATTTGTGTTGCCAAATGAACTTTTTTTGGGGTCCACTAAATAAAATATCAGGTTCCAAAAAAGAGAGTTTTCTTTTACAGGAAAACTATGACTTCTACTGTGAATATATATATATATTTATGAATGCAGCATGCATTCTAGATGTAAAAATGTATTTAGCATTTTATTGTTTCCTCTGTTGCTAAGCCAAGAGGTTTCCTAAAGCCATTTTTCATTAGCTGTGCTGTGTCTGTGTGTTTTTGTGGTGGGTTTCCAGCAGGACAAGCTGGGGGATGGTGCCCTCCCAGGAGCCTGGTCATTCACTGTTTTGGATGTGCTCTGAGCCCTGGCTGTGCCTGTGCCCAAGGGTGCTGCAGAATCATAATCACAAAATCCCAGAATGATTTGGGTTGGAAGTGACCTTAAAGATCATCTCATTTCAACCCCCTGCCATGGACAGAGACACCTTCTATTATCCCAGGTTGCTCCAAGCTCTGTCCAACCTGGCCTTGGACATTTTCAGGGATGGGACAGCTACGGCTTCTCTGGGCACCCTGTGCCAGGGCCTCCCCACCCTCCCAGGGAAGAATTTCTTCCCAATATCCCATTTAACCCTGCCTCCTTCACTTGGAAGCCTTCCCCTCTTGTCCTGTCACTTCATGCCCATGTAAACAGTCCCTTTCCAGCTCTCTGTAACCTCTTTAGGTACTAGAAGGACAGGATGTCCTGCTGGAATGGAGTGGTTAGAGACCAACCCTTTTTTTCTGCCTCCCTTGCTTTTCAGGGATGCCTGCTTTCATTCCCTTGGGATTTTATGATGGGATGGTCTTTACTGCTTTGAGTTCTTTATTACTTTGGTATGCTGCTCCCCTGGGATGCTTCTCCCCTGGGATGGTGCTCTCTCTATGGGTCATGGCATCTGTGTTGTGGCCTCTGTCTAGGCTCTCCTGGGGATGCCAGAATTGCAATTTTGGGGATATCAGGGCATTAACCAAAAGAATTGGGTGTGAATCCACCCTGCTTTTCAATCTGCCCCAACAGCCAAGGGACTTCTGGAGTTAACAAGAACTCAGCTTCTTCTTTTCAATAAAAAAGACATAAAATGTGTTTTTCAATATTTTGTCAGTTAACAGTACTTCAGATGCTTAAAACAGACACAAAACTCTGGGGGTGTTCCTGTAAAGCTCTGTTATCTAAAACTTCATACGTTATTCTGTGATATCTCAGCCCAGTGTTTTGCAGGAGACAAATTTGCTGCCAGGTCAGGATTTCTGGACTGGTAAAATTGTCAGAGAAGAAAGAAGTACTTCTGTAAAGATCACATTATGAAACAGCACCTCTGGAGCTGATTGGGATCGGAGCAGGAGAGAGGGGTGTTACAGATGGATGCTGTGCTGGTCTGGAGTTTGAAGTGTGTAGGGACATGTGGTTCCTATTCCTAAAAGGTCCTTTTAAAAATGGGCCACTTCTCTCTTTCTCTCCAAGTGCTGATTTTTCCAACTTTCACTGAATGCTTCCTAAATAAAAATCAAGCTGCTGTCTGAGAATCTCTAACTTCAGTTGCAAAATAACATCCTTTACTTTTCACTCTCTCACTCTTGATTTATTTTTTCTAGTATATGATTTCCATAGCAATTCCCTGTCAATTCCTGTGAGCCATTCCTGTACGAACAGCAGATGGGAAATGAGCAATAAAAAGATGGAAAACTGTGGCTTCTGGGTTGCAGAGCCACAAAGCAGAGGGGTGAGAGGGAGCAGGAGCAGTTCAGGGGTGTCATTTTAACTCTTTGTGTTGTAATTGACTACATTTCAGGTCGGCTGTGCCTCACTTAAATCTCTTCCCTCCTCTCAATCCCTGCAGAAGTGTTTGTACAGAGAGAGGGAATATCACACATTCCTCCGTGCAGCTTTTTCCTTCCTTTCTCCAAACCAGTCCTCCAGCCCTGGCAGAAAAGCGTTAGGAATCCAATTTTTGAATGCTTTTGTTACCTGCATTATTGCAAATCCATTCAAGCAAATATACTGAGCTGAGGGTTTTATTTATCTTGATTAGATGCCCCTCCTTAGCTGCATAGTCTTGAAATAATTGGAAGCTCTTGTGGATTCCACTATCTGCTCTGGGAGAAAAGAGGGGCTCTGCTGAGTAAAGTATCATCCTGTATTGTAATAAACAGTGGTGGTGGCTGCAAAAAGGACTTTACCACTGGCAAAAGGTGTGAAGAGCAGTGGGATGGTGATGCCTTTTTTAGGGAGAAAATCAGAACCGTGCTCCGTGTCCTTGCAAATCCTGAGCGCGTGAGATGCAGCGACCTGTGCTGGGTGTTCAGCACAAGATATGCCAGGGAGGGGGAAATATCCAGCACTGATGGAACTTCCAAAATTCCTCCCCCTGAACCTGTTCAAATGAGATTTGCTGGTGCTCGCAGACGGAGCCGCTGCGTGGATGTTGCTGAGGCTGTTGGCTAAAAGGCGGTGCGGAGGGATGCTGGCAGAGTTTAATTTTTATCAGCTCCTCTTAGGTGGCACCCTGAAGTTTATCAAACAAGCAAAGCTGATTTGCTCTTCGTTAGTCTCAGTTGCATGAATCGGTTGCCAAGTAAACAGGATTTTGCATTTTCCTAATTACTTTCATATTTGTGTTTTACCTCTATTTGTTCTCTTGCAAAACGGGTCCTAATAATTAGTCAGGCTCCTGCTGCCCAGACCTGAAAAAAAAAAAGGGGGTGGGGGCAGAGGAGAAAAAAGACTTCTGAGGGTTTTTTCTCCCTTATAAATTCATTTTTGTTACAAGCATCTTTTATACATATTACTAAAGGGACCGCACTAAGAAATGCAAATAATAGTTCTTTATTTTATTATGACAGTTAATTAATAGCAACCTGTTTTAATGAATAAAGTCACTCAGAGTCCTTCAGCACTTCCTAAGTAGAGGCCAGAATCTGTAGGGATTCTTTTTTCCCCCCCATTGTATAGCTCCAAGACTCGGAGCACTATATAGGGGCTGTATAGAAATGCTCGCTAATGAAGAGGGAGGGTGAGGAACTTGTCTGCATTCAAAGATCACTGGTGAGTCATTCAGCGAGAAAAGGCCCCTTGCTAGGAATAGTCACAGTTCCGCGGCATTGTGCTAGCAAAAGGGTTTGATCAAAGGTCTCCTGCCGAGCTTGCATGGTTTCCTTTCATACGACGACCATAATTAAAACCACTAATTCTCTTTTAAAATGCTGCAGGATGCCATGTAGGCATCTGTCTGGAGTGTCCTTTGTGCTGTCGGGAGCTGTTAAGGACCAGCGCCGAGGGCTTTTCAGCGACATGCCAGTCAGGAAGGTGATTCGACATAAGGGTGCCTCTGAAGGCTTGACAGGGCCTTGACTACACAATTCCAGCTGAATTTGCCCCTTGTCAGCTGCCAGTAAATAAATCTCAAAGAAGAAGGAGGAGGGGGGAAAAAGCTGAAGTTTCATTACCTGATCCCTGGGGCTTTGTTGGTTTTGGCATCGCCCAGGGGGAAGCCCTCGGGAGCTGGAGTTGGCCATTGGAGACCCCGGCGCCCGGCGTTTGAAGACCGTCAATACTTGTAACAGTTCAGCTGTTAGGAAGACAAATAAATGGAAGAGCCCATTAATCCCCTTTGGGTACTCGGTGCCTTTTGCCCTTTTATCACAGCCTTATTAGGTTCCTACTCATCTTGAACCAGGAGGGATGAATTGAAGTTGTTGAGCGCTAATTGGCAAAGACTTTTCATTGCGGGCCAAGAACTTTCACTGACTTGAAAGTAACTTCGCCACGGGGAGGATCAGCAAATTTTTGCCTCGCCATTAAAACAAAACCCCCAAAATCCCATTGGGATTTGATGTGGTGTTTAGAAAAAATTAGAAAAATATATTAAAAAAAAAAAAGAGGGAACTGCTAAATTGTTTGACTTATCCTTCATGAGGATGCTGGCAGCTTTGTTCTATAAAAGAGAGTGATGGAAGCAGATGTGGCTCACCTTGAAATGCAGTTGGAATTCATGTATCCTATAGGTGTGCATTAGCCAAAGCTACTCAGGTGTCCCAAAAGCAGTGGGAGATGGTCTGTGAGGGGGCACCACTGTTTTGGGCAGTTTGGAACCACTCCAGGGTCAAGCAGAGCAGTGCTGAAGTTCCCACATGCCAGGAGACAATTCTGGCTGGCCTAGAGTCATCCCTGGGTTTAGTGATGGGATTTATAGATAGGAAATATTTCAGTGTGGAGGCACTTGGATATTCTCATGTAAATTGGTTTTTAATGTTGGTTTTGGTAAGTGCTGCATGAATTTGAAGGTACTTATTGACCTCTCTCCCCCTGTCCTCCACACTACGCATTTTAAACAAAGACAAAAACTTTTGCAAAGTTGTGAAAGCATCTTGTACATGAGAAGTGAGAATGTCATGGGCAATCTCCAGACATTGAGTTGGGGGTTTTAGAGCACAAAATCCCACTGATGTAACCCCAAACTCTGCATTTGAGGGACGCATGAACCAAGGTGTCCACACTAAGGATGGCATCTCCCACTGGGATGCCAGTGCTTGTACCCTGCAAAACCCACACTGTTGTTCCAGGGACTTCCAGGACAGGGAGCCTGGCATGGTGCTGCCTGAGCAAATGGGCAGCTGAAGCTCTCCCATCACGCTGTGGGGAATGAAGACACCACTGTCAGCACCCTTGGAAAGGCTGTTTGGATCTGCCTGATGGGTTTAGAGATGGCTGCGAGACACTGCCCAGCTCCACGGCCACCAAGGGCCACACAGTATTGCAGGGTGCTGGTGGCACCACATTGTCCCTTCTAAGGAGCATTTTATTCTTCTTGGTTGTTCTGGAGCTGTAGCACACTGCTGCTGGTCAGATAGAGCAGCAGCTTGCTGAAATTTGAAAAACATCTAAGAGGAGCATGGGTTTGGGTGGTTTTGGAGATCTTTTCTGTCATGTTCTTTGATTTAAGTAGTAAAACAACTTAAAAAAGAAAAAGACACCTGAAGAACTCTGCTCATGAAGCCCAAGGAGGATCTGCTGCCTGCTTCAAGCCTGAAGGATTTGCCTGCACAAATTTTTTTCCCAAAATTTATTATTTCTCCCTTGCTGCCTCTTGAAGCTCCTGTTACATTCGAAGTTGACTTTTCAATAGAGGCTTTTTTTGAAACAGAGTGTAGACAAAGAATCAATATGGAATCACTTTATTCAGATGAGTGGAAGGAATTTGTGCTGGTGGAGGGCTGGCTGGAGAGGCTGCTGTGATTGACAGCATCCTTCCTTCCTTCCTTCCTAGCCCGCCTCTAAGAAACTGGAAATTTTGCCTTTTGTTGGGCTGAACAAACCCAATGCAAACGTTCTTGTTTCCAGTGAGTTTTATCAGTAAATCCTTGATGGTCCCATTCAAAACTGGGCTTTGCTGATGAGGGAGGATGAGACATGATGGCCTTGAGGAAGATGAAGATCAACCCTGATACTTGGTGTACATGAGGGTTGCCATTGTTGGAGAAAGAGAAGTTATTTGGAAGGGATTATTTCCAGCATTCGGGAAAGAACAAGTCAGAATTTACTGCTCAGTTACAAGCTGTAAGGGTTGGCATCGAGAAAGTGGGATTTTTTTTAGAAATCCACAATCATAATTTTGATCTTTAAACTTAATTGAACTAATTCAATTAGACCATGCCAGTCTTGCATTTGATTGAAGACAGCAGCTTGGTTTTGCTAGAAGGTAAGAATGAACCATGGATAATTCTGACTAGATATGAAAGAGGATTTTTCTATCTTGTGGGGGCCCAGGAGGGAGGTCGGAGCCTTCTTTGGCTCAGTGTATCAGCTTATGCTGATATTTGATCAATACACTCTGCTCACCCATCAATTGACTCTCCTCTAAACCTACCAAGAACTATTCTTTGTCACATAAAAATTTGAATTGTGTCATGACATGAAGAGGATTCAGCTTCTTCACTCGATGTTTTATTTAGGACCATTTTGGGCAACGGTCACCTTCAAATAAACTTATTTGCAGAAAACATGAGAAAGGTGGGCAATATGGGGTATGTGTTTTGTCCTCAATTCCTGAAGGCATTGCCCTATCGAGGTCCCCAGCACATGGGTGACCTCAAATATCGTTGAAAATATTTGGGTTCATTGTGCTTTTAAATTCAGTGACATCACTCACAACACTTTAATTCTTCCAGTTGTCCCTGGTGCTAAAAAAAACCAGTTTGAAGAAACCCTGGGGACCCCTAAATACCCCTTTTTTTTTCCCCCTCTCCCAACCGGGATCTAGCTTTTTACCATTTCCTTAACGTTTGCAGCTAGAAATACAGCTTAAGTGGCATTATGCTAAGTAATTATTCTTACAGGATGTGAAATGAAACAAATTTTGCACAGCATGAAATTATTCCTGCCATGGATGGCGTTCGGCGGCAGATTTCTCCGTTTGGACCACAAACAAGGCTCGGTGGCAGCAACACAACGCAAAGCCAGAGGAGGGGGGTGAGCAGGGAGGAAAACACCACCAAAGGTAAGTCCTTGTAGCAAAAAAATATTCTTTTTTTTTCCTTTTTTTTTTTTTTTTTTTTTGGCTGGATCAAATATTAAACCTGCTACTACAAATTTCACGCTTTGCATTCCTAACACAGATGCCAAGGGATGATGCCAAAAATTAATTGGGAATAATATTCCTTGCCTTTGTGCGCTGCATCCAGCAGAGGGCACAACGGATAAGTGATGGGCGAGACGCCGGATCCGCCGCCGCTGATAAGGCTGCTCGGAATTATTTCCTGCAAAAATATGTAGCAACATGCTTTGGTGCTTATTTCCACTTGGGAATGTGGTCTGGAATAGAGGGTTTAGATTTATAACCCTTCCTCCCCCACCAGCCCCATAAGAGACTTCAGTGTTTTGCTCACTTTGTATTTTGTTAAATTGCTGGGGTTGGTTTGGTAAAGTGTGGGGAGCTGGTTTGGTCTTTGAGTGGTGTCTTCAATTAAAAATTCAAATCTTGGCTGCTGACAGGGAGAGGATGTATCTTGTGGTAGTGTGTTCTTCCAGCAGTGTTTTTATGTGGGTTTCTGTGGGTAAATAAAAATGTTACAGAGTGAAAAAAAAAAAAAAAACAAGGCAAAACAGGTTGAAGATAATTATAAGGAGGTGAATAGTGTCACTTTATTTATGGAAAAGTGTGAGTCGCTGGTTTATATATGACAAAACAGTGACTGGGAAGAGAAAGTTTCCCATTAGTTTCACACACTATAGAATAAATTCTGTGATGGCACTAGGCAGGTGATAGGTAGGGAGAACATGTAAGAGAAACCTGAAACAACAGATTTTTTAATAAATTTGCTATTATTTGCATTCAGTGAGTGATGCAATTAGAAAAATGGACCATTGGGGCACAGCAGTGCTTTCACTAGTGCAGAGAGGGTAGATATTCCTAAGTAGAGTCAGTATTCAGAAGCACAACCCCAGGAACCAGCACAACCCTTAAATCAGCCTCTCTGATTAGGGGAGAATCTTTTCATAAATAAAACAGGTAGGAAAAAACCACCCCTTTAACATGTTCTTCCCACCCATCCTTGTTTGGAAATCCTGATACTTCAAATTATTCCGACTGCTTCCAGCCCGCTTTGCACAAGTGGGAAGGAAGAAAAAGAGAGAAAAGTGTGTGAGGAGAAATACAACAGCACAGTCTTTCTCAAAAAACTGAAAAATGTATTTCCCACTGGTTCCTTCCAGTTTCACAACGCCTAAATAGATGTGGAACAAGTCAACATTTGATGCAAACAACCTCAGACCTCAATCTGTGCAAGGAAAAAAAAGAGTCTGTTTTCATGTTCTAGTCTCTCCCTATCTTGTTTCAGGGTTTTTGTTTAAATCAACACTTTCCAACTGTGTAGATTTTAGCTGGAGGTTTTTTTTTTTGCTTGCTTGTTTGTTTTGGAGTGGAGGGGGGTTGTAATTTCCCAACGTATGGGAGATAAATGAGATGTTTAAAGCGCCTCAGTGGAGTGGCATAAAAGCTGGGAAATCAGAGAGATTGTAAAGCTATGTTTGTTTTAGAAATAAAATAAAATAAATCAAGCAAGAGCAGGTTAGAGCTGCTAATACTGAGCTGATTAAGAGCAGCAGTTACATAAAAAGCAGCTAGAGTCCATATTGTAAGTAAGTATTATTGTAGCCATGAGAAATGCAGCTCCAAAGCTTTTAAGGGCTGGTGTGACTCTTTTTTTTTTTTAATGTGAATTAAGTGCTGATGAAAGTTATGGGATTGACAGCTTTGCAAACTCAGTGTTGCTGTTTAATCGCATAACCCAGGGTAGTGCCTACAAGACCTGCAGGAGCATGTTGTCCCAGACTTCTGTTGTCTCTGATATTAGGGATAGAGATCAGAGTCCACCAGTCTGGGCTAGGAGGATCCAGGATCTATTTGTAGATCTCTAAAAAAAAAAAAAAAAAAAAAAAAAAAAAAAAAAAAAAAAACAACCAAACCAAACCAACAACAAAAAAAAACACCCACCAAAAAAAAAAAAATCAACAAACCAAAAAACCAACAAAAACCCCCCACAAATTTGTAAAATTGGGAAGTGGTAGAGTCCCCGTTCCCATAGGGATTTAAAAGCTGTGTGGATGTGACACTTGGGGACATGGGTTGATGGTGGCCTTGGCAGTGCTGGGGAATGGCTGGACTCAGTGACCTGAGAGGGCTCTTCCAACCGGAATGATCTGTGGTTCCAACACTCATAATCCCAAGCCATTGTGCAACCACTGAGTAGTCCCTCAGATCCCAAATTCCTCCCACCTCTTCTGCCAAGCTTGAGGATGCTGAGAAGGGCAAACCTCCAGCTCCAACGAGGCAGGAAAGCAAAGGGTGCTGCTGCTCTGGTGGGACTGAACCAAAACCACCCCTGGAGTTGGATGTGCAGGATCTGAGCAGGAGGGAAGGCTTCTATTGCCCTGGGTTTCACCCAATATGTTGGAAATGTTCAGCAGCCCTGGCAGGTAATTCCTTTTCCCTTTAGAGGGAGTAAAAGCCAAGGGGATTGTCTGAATGCATTGAGGGAGGTTTTGTGTCTTTGTAAGAGCAGAGTGGTTGCTCTCCACAAGCTCATGGCAGGTTGATGGTAGTGGGTATTCCTACAACTCACAAGGCACTGGTAAGCAGGAATTCCCAGTGGGAATTATGGAAATTATTTGAAGCCAGTTTAGATTAGTCTAGGTCACTTTTTTTCTGCTGTTGAAATGTTTTGTGATGCTCCACTCAACAGCAGCAGAATAATTTGCCCTGTTTGGAGCATTATTTGAGCCTTTTGGTTTCAAAGGCTTCTTCCTTATAGGACCATTTTAGAATGGAAACAGCTGAAAATGAGAAGTCATATATTTTGTTTAAAACAACAACAACAAAAAAACAAACCAAACCAAATACCCACTCCCCCCCAAAAAAAAAAAACAACAAAAAAAAAAAAAACAAACAAAACCCCTCACCCCTGAATTTTCAAACCTAAATTCTGAAAATATAAAATCATGATAAATATATACTTGGTAGGGAAAAAAATCACATCTCTCTAGGTTCCACTGGAATTTCCTACAGTTCCCTCTGTCTCCTCAGCTTCACTGATGTCTCATGGCACATATCCTGACCTGGCTCCTGAGTGGTTTTCCAGGCTGGGGCAGCACAGGATGAAGACACCTCTCCAATTGCCCCTTTGCATCTCAGCCTTTCCCAGGGAAGACTCTCCTGGAAGGGCTGCACAGTGCCGGGTGATCTATCCCATCCTAGGGCAGCATTCCTGGAGGATGGAGAGGTTTGGGGTCCCCTTCTCTCAGTCCATGCCCAGGTTGGCAGCTCAGGTGTTGGCATCTGCAGTGTGGGAAAGCCCACACAAGGTGGCAAAACCTTCTGCAGCTGGGATTTGCATTTTCTGACCACAGCAAACAAGGAAATAACCCCATTTATCTCTCTTCCTGCACAAGGTTTTGGAAAAAACAGGATTTATACTGATGTGTATAAGCTAAATATTGAGATATGACTGAAACAACATTTTAGAGCTCAGGCCCACTGGTATATTACACTCCAAGCAAATGTGCAGCATCAGTTGGCTGCTGCCTGGAAGAAAAGCTCTGAATAGAGACAGCAGGAATAAGTTGCAATGGGCCAACTGAGCTGTTTTGAAGAGAAGAAAATGAGGGCAATTGCTGATTTATTTGGCCTTGTTCTCAAGTGCTCTGTGCCATAGCAAAGACTTGTGATGAATTTGCACAGGCTTAGCTGCTATGTAAGGAAAAGAAAAGGATCTTCCACTCTTTTATTTTGTTTTATTGGCAGGAAAAACCCATCTCTCCTGTGCAAGATGGTGCTAAGGAAGAGAAGAAAGAGGAGAGTGATGTCCCTGAGCACTGCAATGAGCAGCCAGAGCAGGGAGTGAGGGGGATTGGAGGGACACAGAGTTCAGGCAGGTAAAGCCTTGTCTAATGCACAGGAAAAGTGATATGTGGTCAGTGGTATTGTATTTGCAGGGAGCTTCGTGGCAGAGAGGAATATGAATCTGACTCCATATTCTAAGAAGATTAATTTATTATTTTATGATACTATATTATATTAAAGAATGTTATACTATACTATACTAAGGAATACAGAAAGGATACTTTCTAAATGCTAAAAAGATAATAATGAAAACTTGTGACTCTTTCCAGAGTCCTGACACAGCTTGGCCCTGATTGGCCAAAGAGTGAAAACAACTCACAGCAGAACCCAATGAAACAATCACCTGTGGGAAAACAATCTCCAAACACATTCCACATGAGCAAAACACAGGAGAAGCAAATGAGATAATAATTGTTTTCCTTTTATCTGAGGCGTCTCAATTTCCTAAGAGAAAAATCCTGGGCAAAGGGATTTTTCCAAAGAATATGAATGCTACACAGTGGGGAGGCAAAGGCAACTTGTGTGAGTCCCCCCTGTCACACAGCCCTGTCCTTGGTGCCCCTGAGCTGTGCAGGGTCACAGAGCTCAGCCCAGGATCCCTGGGAGAAGTGCCGGGGGTGTCTGGAATTGTCACAGTGGCTGATGAGGAGACGCTCAGTTCTGGCTGTGTAAATGTGTAAATACTCAGGCGTCTCCTCTGGAGCTCAGGTGTCACCATCAGACAAGAAGCATTTTCCACTGTGCTTCCCACTGAGGTGAGGTGCCACAGCATTGTCCTGGAGAAAACTCCTCAGCTCTCCCTGCAGGTGCAGAGGGTGTCCAAGGATGTGAGGGTGGAGCAGAGCTTTGTGCCTGTGAGCAGTGTGACCTCCAGGTGACAGAAGGTGTGTGAGGATAAGCTACACCAAAAGCCACTCTGGAAGGTCTGTCCAAGCTTTTTTCCATCCTTGCCCATGCATTCCTCACTCAGCTGCCTGTTTGTTCCTGTGGCTGCATGGGGACAGTCTCCCTGGGCTCCCCAGGGTTTGTGTGTCTCTGAGGTGACACCCTCACAGATGTCAGAAATGTCACAGAGCCAAAACATAAAGGGGATGGTCCCAAATGCAGCATCCTGGATCATGGCATCCTTAAAGCCCTGGTTGCTGCATGCTGAGGAATGTGCTGGGAGAAGGCTGCTCTGTGCTTTTTCCCTAATTTCCAGAGTGTGGCTGGTGCTGGAGGAGGAAGAACACACCTGCTGATCCCAAAACTGTGTGTGGATGTGGCCCTGTCCTCACAGCCAATGTCACCTTGCTTTGCTCCAGGCTTCAGGCTCAGGCTTTCCTATGGGTCTGCCTGTCCCTCGTGGTGTGACCTGGGGCAGGGGACAACTCCCACCTTTCCCCAAGCAAAGCTGTGCCTCCCATGAGGGCCAACACCTCCAATTCCAAATGGGATACCAGATTGGAAGAGCCAAAAGCACATTCATGTGTCTCAAACCTTTCTGGCCAAGTCTTGGCCAACATGGCCATGTGCACTGGAACCCCCTGAGGGAGGGGATTTCCCTCACCCTTCAATGCTGGAGTCCTAGATGCTGAGAATTTTAGACTTTTTATGTTGACAAACTCTAATTCCGAAGAGAACACTGCATTTGATCTGAGGCTGTAGAAAAGTTCTTCCCAAACTGATTAATTACACTAAGATCACAAGTGTGTACTTGATTAGAAGTGTGTAATAGCACAAAGTAGAAAACTTAAGAGTTTGGGGTTTTAGAACAAATAGTAATGAAGAAAGATAGATGTTTTAGGGTGGAAGCCAGTATTTTGGAGGAGGAGGCCAACATCTCCAATACCAAATGGGATATCAGAATGAAAGAGCCATAAGCACATCCACCTGTCTCGAACCTTTCTGGCCAAGTCCTGGCCAACATGGCCATGTGCCCTGGAACCCCCTGAGTGAGGGGATGCCACTCACCCTTCAATGTTAGAGTCCTAGATGCTGAGAATTTTAGACTTTCTAACTCCAAGGAGAGCCCTGCATTTGACCTGAGTCTGTAGAAAAGTCTTCCAAAATTGACTAATTACACTAAGATCACAAGTGTGTAGTTGATTAGAAGTGTGCAATAGCACAAAGTAGAAAACTTAGAGTTTGGGGTTTTAGAATATAGTAATATATAGAGAGAGAGCAAGATAGAGGTTTCAGGGTGGAAGCCAGTATTTTGGAGGAGGAGGCCAACACCTCCAATTCCAAATGGGACACCAAATTGGAAGAGCAATAAGCACATCCATGTCTCAAACTTTTCTGGCCAAGTCCTGGCCAGTGTGGCCATGTGCACTGGAACCCCTTGAGGGAGGGGATGCTCCTCACCCTTCAATGCTGGAGTCCTAGATGCTGAGAGTTTTAGACTTTTTATGTTGACAAACTCTAACTCCGACGAGAGCACTGTGTTTGATCTGAGGCTGTAGAAAAGACTTCCAAAATTGATTAATAACACTAAGATTACAAGTGTGTAGTTGATTAGAAGTA
This sequence comes from Camarhynchus parvulus, assembly GCF_901933205.1. Taxonomy (NCBI): domain Eukaryota; kingdom Metazoa; phylum Chordata; class Aves; order Passeriformes; family Thraupidae; genus Camarhynchus; species Camarhynchus parvulus. The sequence continues at coordinate 57,929,234 of NC_044575.1, read as the reverse complement.
TGCAATAGCACAAAGTAGAAAACTTAAGAGTTTGGGGTTTTAGAATATAGTAATATATATATAGAGAGAGCAAGACAGAGGTTTTAGGGTGGAAGCCAGTATTTTAGAGGAGGAGGCCAACACCTGCAGTTCCAAACAGGACCAAATTGGAAGAGCCATAAGCACATCCATCTGCCCCAACCCCTTCTGGCCATGTGCACCGGAACCCCCTGAGCGAGGGGATGCCCCTCACCCTTCCCCGGCCAGGCCAGTGCTCCCTGGGGTGGCAGGAAGGGCTGGAGCCGGGCAGGGTGCACGCTCTGGCACCGCACGCAGCCCTCCCGCTGCCGTCCCTAAGTCCCTGCCACATAATCTTGGTCCTGATTTGGTCTCCACCTCATCTGGCTTGTGTAAGCTGCTTCCCGTGACCTTTCCTCAGCGAAGGGAAGGAGGGGGAGGGATGGGGGGCATGTGAGCAGAGCCAGACCCTCCTGCCAGCGGGCAGAGGGTGCTCTTGCCTTGCATATCCCGCTCCCTCCGGATAGCCGAGGCTGCTCCCCTATAAACCAGCCCTTCCCAGACGGTCCAGGGATGCCCGAGCATCCCCAGCGTGCCGGAGACGGATCTGCTTCATTAATATTCCTGCTCGGGTGGGCGGGTGGAGGGAGCGCTGCGTCTAACCTACTTTATTCAAATAGAAAATGCGTGTGGTGGAGTGAGAGGGGAGATACAGGCTCTGCCATAATTCCAGATTTAATTGGAAATTTAGTAAATCTGCTAAAATATTTAGTGGTTTCAATTTTTTCCCCCTCTTCTGTAAGAAACAAAGGATCCCGGTTTATCGTGTGTCTTTCAACAACTTTAATTTCATTTGTAGATTAAGGATGGAAGTAGCATTTCCACTCGATTGCATACTGGGCATTAAGGAGACAAAAACGTTCATTGTTTGCCCGAAGTCGGAGGGGTTTGTGCAGACATTAAGCTGTAGGTGGCATTCTTTATACCTGACATCAGGAGCTTTTGTCAGCCCTTCAGCTGACAGGATTCTCTGCTGACCCCTCTGAGGTGTGCGAAGCAGTGAAAACAACCAAACCCTTTCTGCCAGGTGAGGAGGAGAAGTGGGACAGTCTTATCCCGACCCACAGGGCAGAGGCTGCTCACAAAAATTAGTAATTCCATTTTTTTTTTTGGAGACTATCTGAGAGAATTAAAGAGCCAAGAGTTGGTGACCTTTCCTATAACATAGTCAACAGCAACCCTGGCCCAAAAAGTGAGCATGAAACCCTTGGGAATATAAAAACTCATATTCATGGGTTTGGAGAAAATCTGTCCCATTGAGCACTTCTTAGGGCCAGAGCTGAAGTTAGAGGGTGATGCTGGGCTCAGACCCTGGAGAGTCCCTGGTTTGTGGTTAAAACCAGCACCAGGCCCATTTCAGGGTGATATTTGTATCCATCCAGGACAGGGGTGACTGCAGATAACAGAAGCTGTATTTCCATGTATCATTATACAGGTAAGCTCCTGTTTTGGTCTTAATTGTCCACCCTGGTCTTAAATGTCCACCATGCATGAAAGTAATCTCCCAGCCAGAGATGTTTTTGGGGCTGTTTTGCAAGTTTTGTGTTTGTTTCCCAACCATTGCTTCCATGAAAATTAGTGGGAGTTTGTCCCTCGGCTCAGATGGGAGGAGGGTGCCTGTGCAAATCCAGTCTCTTCAGTTTTGCTATTTTTTTTAATAATCTTTTGCTGATATTTTCTCTCAAAAACCCAGCCCCTTCTGAAGCCATCTTTCTGTAATTCTCTTAACTACTGTAATGCAAACTCACCACAAAAGCTCCTGAGAAATCAAGGCTTTTGTGAACACCAGGCTCGAGGAAGAAAATTGTCACCTAACCTTTCAGCCATCCTCATTTTCAGGGGAGCAAAGGACAACCTCTGGAGACACAGTTGGGTTTGTTTTTTTATCTGTGGCACTTAAATCATATTTATTAACACGCCACGTTATGGAGGTGGGAAGTAACATTTGTTTTCCTGGGTCTTAAGAGAATTTATCCTGTCATCATTAAACTGGATTTTAAACCACCATTTAATGTTTTGTTATTTTTCTCTCGGGTGGTTGGGTTGTTTTTTGGTTGGTTTTTTTTTTTTTTTTTAGCATCCAGTGTTAATCCTGCAATTGGAAACCACAGTGGATAGAAGTACTGTGTAACTTGCTTCCAGAACAAATAAGGTACAGCAGATAATTTTAGTTTTAGGTTTCAAGGAGGGGGAGAGGAAGGGGGTAAGGCAGCACCTTCCCTTTATGCTGTGAGGCAGCCTTCAAGTGCGAAAGCAGAAATTCCCAAGCTGGGATCTGGTGAATGTAGAAAAGGTTCATTTTCAAAATTGCAACAGCCTGTACTTAGGTGATATTAGAAGACACCATGACAGTAAAGTAGTTTTATGCATAGCGGCTTAGCTAACATTTTGAGAACTAGTTTAGTGAAGCTATCAGGTTTAAAAATACCAAGCCACAAAGTTTTAATGAAACTATGCTTGGATCAAAGTACCATAAAGAGCATCCAAGAACTGCTTAAAAGATCCTTGAGTGGAAATTAGAATGGATCTTCAGGATTTATTCTGTAAAGCCTGTCTATTTTGACCTTTTTTCAGTCTCATATTAAGGCAGCTGAAAGTGTGTTTTGTTTGGCTAATGCTGGGGACTCGCTGGAGCTATTAGGTCTGTTAAACTGAGGCTGCCACTAAAGTTTTAGTATGCATTAATTGACTGATAAGGACTTGGGAATCAAATGGCTGAAGGAAAGGGCTATCATAGATTTCTTTTTTTTCTCCCCCTCCTTCCTTTGCTTTATTTCTCTTTGCACTTCATTTACATCCTGAGCCCTATTGGTGATCCAGATTTGAATAAAGCCACAGCTTAAGCAGCGATTAGATCTCAATAGCTTGGATTTTCAATGAAATTGTGGCATCGTTTTTTTTTTTCTTTGCCACGCGTATTTAGCGGGAGGTGTGAAAATTGACACCTGGTGCAACTTTATCTTTGCAAACACTGCCTCGTTTTATGCACAGACGTCCCCACGTGCACAAAACATTTGCAGATGCGCATAGATAGACCCGCGTGTATAAAATCCTCCTGAAATTAGGGTATTAGTTGATAGGCCTTTGACTCTGTCAATGTCAGGGGTTAGTGGGAAACAAAGACAGGGCTAAGCAAAGCTTTGCAAGAATGGAGGGAGATAAGAAGACCTCCCCCTTCTCCAGGTTAATTTTTTAAGCATGTCATCCAAACGTTCAAAGCAGTGATCCTGCAAATGCTATAAGAAAAAGAAAGCCATCAGGAATATATAATGCAGTAAGGGGGTTTTAGTTTTTACATTCTGATGTTATTATCATTACTGTTATTATTATTATTATTATTTGGAAGCAATATGTTTAAAGTTCACCTGCTAATCCTTAAGCTGTTGATACGACGATGTCAAAAATGATGGGATTTGGTGATTCTCATTATTGTTATGTATTGTTCTTCTCTAGCATTCCAAATTAATATTTATAAATGCCAGGAAAAGAGGTCTTTTTATAGACATGAGAGCTCCCCAACTCCATTTTTATTTTCTTTTTAACAAATAAACATTGTATCCAATATAGATGATTGCATTTAGGAACGAAAATTATTTCCTAAGCAATCCATTTGATGCTGATTGGAGGTTTTTTACATTATTTTTCTGCCAGCAAGATGACAACCTGTAGATGTGATCTCCCCTTACCACCATTCTCAACAATCTCTGTCCAAATTCAAATAAATGCTGATTGCAGTGAGCGTGATCAAACTGACACAAATACTGGAATGGGTCTGAAATTCTACCAAAAAGGCTCTTCAAGCACCAGAGAAATAAAACCAATAGCTGGGAGGGAATTTTGATTCTTGGTCACCTTGTTAATTTGAAGCCCTTCATTTCTAGGGCAGTCTTGTTTTTGTCCTGTGTGATTTGTGCCAAGGACACAGCCCTGAGGACCAGCTCCCTCCTGATGGGTGCAATCATGGAATCATGGACTATCCAGAATTGGAAAGGACCCACAAGAATCATCAAAGTCCAACTCCTAGCCCTGCACAGGACGCCCCAACAATCCCACCACATTCCTGAGAGCCTTGTCTACCATGAGAGACTCATTATCCTTTGCTCTTAGCCAAAGGAGGGATTGTTATGCTGTTATACCAAAGTGAGGAATGGGATTGCTGGGTGGGAGAGACATGGGCACACATGGCCTTGGTGCACAGTTGTGGACTTGCCTGGAAGTGCTGAGGGAAGGACATTCACTCCCTGCAGTAGGTTTACATATTACATAGCTATTTTTAACCAGTGCTTCCAATTCAACAAGAAATGAAGAGGAAAAGAAGAAAAGAAAAAAAAAAAAAGAAGAAGAAGAAGAAGAAGAAGAAACTCAAATTCCTGCTGACCTGCACAGCTGGCTTATCTGGGGCTTTGTATCCAGTGGGGAAAAAAAAAAGTGTGCCCCAATTACCAGACAAGCAACCCAGATCCAGACTGCTCATGAAACTCATTTCTGAAGCATTTGAATGAGAGCAGAGATCACCTGGCCCAGCTTAAGAGAGATTCCCAAAATTACCAGCACTGCATACAGAGGAGATATTCTGCAGAGGATGGTGATGTTCAAGGTTGCATTGGGCTGGTGTAACTGTCCCAGCATCTGGAAGCTTTGTGCTTGTGGGTCCTTTCCAATTCTGGATATTCCATGATTCCATGATTGTACCCATCAGGAGGGAGCTGGTCCTCAGGGCTGTGTCCTTGGCACAAATCACACAGGAGAAAAACAGGACTGCCCTAGAAATGAAGGGCTCCAGATTAACAAGGTGACCAAGAATCAAAATTCCTCCCCAGCCATTGGTTTTATTTCCCTGGTGCTTGAAGAGCCTTTTTGGTAGCATTTCAGACCCATTCCAGTATTTGTGTCAGTTTGATCACGCTCACTGCAATCAGCATTTATTTGAATTTGGACAGAGATTGTTGAGAATGGTGGTAAGGGGAGATCACATCTACAGGTTGTCATCTTGCTGGCAGAAAAACAAGTTTAAAAAATTCATCTCTGTAGTGAAGGGCATGATCTCACTCTTGCATCACTCTCTGCTTTTGAGAATAAATCTTTGCATGAGCTTCTTTTGGCAATACCTGAGTTTGAGACTGGGGACGTCTCATGGGAACAGGAGCAGGGGACTGGTTTGAATTCAGGAAAGCATGAAGAGAGGAGTTGGGAGTTGTCACAGCCAGGATGATTTATCCTGCCTTGATGCATGCTGAAGGCTGCTGGTTGTGCAGACACTGATTGTGGGAGGGCCGGGGCTGCCGAGCTTTAACGGACCGTGCTGCTGCAAATACAGAGAGACAGGAACTGATGGAGAATATATTCAGTCTGGATATCAGAAGGGAGTTTGAGACTCTCAGACAACAGAGATTTGGGAATGGCCTTGGGGCAAATGCTCCAGTTCATTTGAAGCTGAGGCTTGTTCAGCCTGTGAAATGGGATTGTATGACTTGGTTGCTGGGGAATGTGACGGGAAGGACTTGGTGATTAAAGGGGGCCCTTCTTGTCCTCAAATGGGTTTTAGGATGTTTCAGTTTCCTCTTTGGTGCTGGAGGTGCTTCCCAGAAAGTCCTGGAGCTGCTGTCATGTTTTGATGACCATGGCAATTGATGCTGCTTTTCAGGCTTTTGGCACACTCTGACAGACGTGGATGAAGTGAGTGTGCCCCGGCTGGAGAAATATCTCCTTGTAAGGGTTGGCACACTCTGCTTGTGGGATGAAGGGCTGTGGGTTTGGTGCAATCAAACATTCCATCTTGACCTCTCAGTGGTCTGTGCTGCTTTCACATCCTCAAAGGACATGGGACTGTCAATGACTCCTTTGAGCCCTTCCCTTGTATTGGGGTCTCTAATGGAATATTACATACACTGCAAAAGACCACTTTTGGCACTTTCAGCATTTTAAATGTTGCATTTGAAGTAGCCAGTCCAGTGGCTGCCTGTTCTGCTTTCTATGATACAAACTGGCATCTTGGCACTTGGTTGGAGAAAAGGGAGCACATGACACAAGTCTGGATCAGGAGTCTGGATTTGAAATTCAAACTGCTTGGTGCTCATTTTCTGCTGCAGTCTTGTAGGAAGATTCTCATTCCTTTTTCCTCTCAGCTGCTCCCCAGCCCCTCACTTGACGGATCTTATAGACCTTTTGTTCCCTAAAGACTCTGGGTTTTCCCAGAGGCTTATATCCTTCAGTCTATTACATACAGACACACAGATGCTCTAAACCAGAAATATTTCTAAACTGGTTTCCCTCTTCTTTAGACATCTGTAAAATCAGTGCCACCAGTAGAAAGAATGCATCAGTCAATGCCAGGCAAGCAGATGAAGTGCACTGAAGACTTGAACAAAGTGGGACTGACCTGTGAAATGGGGCTGCTGTCAGTGTGAAATGAAAACCCGGGGTTGAACTCATCCCTGAAATGGTGAAACCCTCTCCAAGAATCTGTACAAAGTCATTTTTCCAGTAGATATTAACAAATAAGGATATTCTCAGAATCAAAAGTGATGCTCTGCTGAGGGACACACTCTTGGCAGCCACTGCAGGATCAGACAGGATCAGATCATCTATCCTCGGCTTTTCCCCATGTCAGGGACCCTCTTGCACCCCAAAACTTTGAGTGTCCTTGAGACAGATCTTCCATGTGTTGCTGATGGCAGATGCAGCCAAACCTCACCAGAAACCAGCAGGACCAGCAGCTGATTTCCTTCCCTGAGGGAGGACAGCAAAATCATTTCATGGCAGGAGATCCATTTCACCACCTCATTTCCAGCAAAGGAATTCTTTCCTTCACTCCAGCCTGCTCCTGGGTCTCGTTCCCCAGCCCAGCCAGAGCTTTGTGCCAGGTGCTGCCCTTCTCCTCCTCCCAGCCTGTACAGGGTGGTTCGTAGTGCAGAAAGGACATCACAACTCACAAACATGTCTCAGGAAATAATTGAGGATCTGCTGCCAGGGTTTTTCTTCCAAGGGATGCTTCTGCCACTGCTCTGCTAAGGGAGGATGTTGGAACCCTGGTTCCTAAGAATTTTTGACTTTCTGTGCTGTCAGGCACTGACCCCCAAGAGAACACTGCATTTGACCTGAGGCCGTGGAGAAGCTTCCAAAATTGAATGATAGAATTGGGATTGTGGCTGTGTAATTTGGATAGAAGTGTGTAATATCACATAGTGGGAAACTTAGAGTTTAAGGTTTTAGAATATAGTAATATATATAAAACAAGACAGAAGTTTTAGGGCAGTGGCTGGTCCTTCTTTGTCACCTTCTTCTCCATGGGTTTGGGTGGTTTTGTGTAATTGGATAAAAAAGTCCCCATTGTGGGGCATGGGTGGTTGGTTATTTGATTAAAAGTAAAAATTATTTAGGTGTCATTTCTTAATTGGACAGTTTATCCTTAAAAGGCCTTGTAGAGAGGGAGATGGGGCTCCATTTTTAGTTTGTTAGAGTGAAGTGCTGCAGAACTCAGGGTTTGTGAGACTGTAACATAGATAAGAACTAACAAACATCTGAGTCCAAACAAGAAATACTGTCTTGTGCACTTAATCCCAACCTTAGCAGAAAAGAAACAGAGAATCCACAGGAGGAGCTTTGGAAGTCAGCCCAACCACCTTGTCATTGCTCATGACCAGACTGTTGCAAGGCTGAAGTGAAGGAGACATGCAAAGGAAAGGGAAAGAAAGGTGAGGGATGGAGGGAACTGATGTCCAGGCTGCTCAGCAGAAGGCTCATTCCCATCCAAGCAGGGCATAGAGGAAGGGGAGGGCTTGGAAAGCCTTTCCCACGAGGAAAACTGATGCCTCCTTTGGACAACTTTCCTTCTTTCTTTCTGTGCTTACCGTTTGTTCCGCCTATTCACGGGAGGGACTCAAGCAAAACACAGGGCTTTGTGTTCCTCCCCCGTGCCCTAACGAGGGGGGAGTTTCAGGGCTGGAATTCAGGAGTGTGTGCTCACACACCATGGAGAGGGGACCTGCCCCACCAGGCCCAGCCTCCCATCAGAGTGGGGACAAGCAGAAAACTGGGGGATTAAAAAAAGGGGAATTTTATGGCAAATCCACACCTTATAAAGCGGGAGTTTCTTAAAGATGTTCTTGAGAAATTCTTTCTGCTTGTGGAGGTGTTGATAACCTGAGCCAGATCAAAGGCTCACGGGTTCCTCTTTCATCAGAAGGTCTGTGCAGCATCTCCCAGGGATGATCTGGACACATTTGTGCCTCACAGGGAGGCAGTGCCTTTCAATCCTACAAATTTATGGCCTGCATGTCCATAAATCCTAAAGGCACAGATTGCCAGATGCAGGAAGCACAAATACATATTTATTGTCTTCTTTTCCTTGGCATCTCTGTCCATGGTGGGGGATTGGAATGAGATGACCTTTAAAGCCTCTTCCAACCCAAACCTTTCTCGGATTCTATCTGATTCTATGATTCTGTAAATAGTGGCTAAAGTCATTGCTCTGGCCATCAGTTGCCTGACCCAGAATGGTTGGTATTAAATATTTCAGGCCATCAGCCTTAGCAAATAAAGTGTTTGAAATCAGAATCACTCCAGGTGCAGGTAGAGTTGAAAATTCTATACCAGGGCATCTTTAATGTGTTCTAGCAGAAGACCAATGTAGGGTTTTTTCCCTGCCAGTGGCTCAGACTTGTGTGGGTTGGATGTTTGCCTTGCTCATTTTGCTCCTGCTGCTGACAATGGGCATTTCAAAGAAAACAATGATGATTTCTTGGAATAAAATGTGCTTGTAAAAAGGAAAAAAAAGATCTCAGAGCCATTTGCTGAGCTTTTATCATTGCTCTTGGGAGCAGAAAGGAAATTGGCCGCGTGCTGCCTGTGAACAAAGTGCTTTTCACGCCCTCCTTGAAATCCACCCATGTTTGGCCAAGTTATCAGTAGAATGCATGTTCTTTAGAGGTTTGTTGAAATTTGGCTGCTTCATTTCTCTGAAGACACAGTCTGCCCAAGGCTGTTGAATGGGAAAGGGACTTTTTTCCCCAAAACGTGCCTGACTTCAGCTCCCTGTATTGGTTGAGCACATCTAAGGGTAGCCAGTGAGTGAGTCAACCAGAGCCCAACACTTTGTTCCATGTGAATAAACCACTCTCAAATTTCTTTTTATTTTTTTTGTAATATACAAAAAAAAAGGTATCTCGGATAAAATCTTGCTGATTACAAATCTGGGTTATGAACAAACTTAAAATGAGTGATAAAGTTGCAATATTGAGCACTCAGTGGCTGAGGAGCTCTCAGAACTCACACTGCCTCTGCAGGCTTAATTTGCCTTCCTACTGCCTATGGCTTATGATAATTTTTAATTACCCAATCGCACGATATCTTTTCCCACAGGATCCTTGCTCCTTTGCCACACAGGATGGTCAAAGATCTCTTTGCAGGTACCCAGCTGGTTTTTCTTCTCATGCTTACCCATCATGTTGTCCAAAGCCAGATGTAAATGTGGATCTACTAATTAAAAACATGTATATTTTAAATGGCGAAACCACTTTACTTCTGATTTATCCCATAATGTAAAAAGGGCCCACCAAGGAAGCAGGGAAGAGAGGAGGCACCTGTAAAATCTGACTTTAACCAGTCTTAGCAACCATTTTTGCCTCCTTAATGCTGTTTGCCTTCAATAATTTAACTTTTTCTAAAACTGGAATGACAATACAGCGCTATCTGTCTGGAAAAAGTCAACCTCTTTATTGCTTGAGAAGTGTTGCAATACAACGGTGATGGGGTCCTGTATAAACCAAGATAGGCAGCAAAACTCTGTGTTTAATACATGCCCAGCACACAAATAAAACGTGAAAAATGTTTCATTTTGGTCTTTAAGCAACAGAAGGAGCAGAGGAGGAGGTAGCAGGAAGCTTAGAATTGGAAAGTGATAGCTTTGGCAATGCAGTGCAATGATTGAAAATGACATCTTCCACACACCCAATTAAAATTCATACCTTTTAACCTCCACAGCCATCTGAGATCTGTATCATTAAGACTGACTCAACAAGATGCCTTGATATTCTAAATTATTTGTATGCCTGGTATTCCAAATAAACATTTGTGAAATTCATTTCAAAAGATGTTAACACTCGTGAAACCCATGTGCCCCAGAGGGATTATATAAATTTCCATGTCAAATATTTGAAGCAAAGCACTTGTACAGAAACAGTGTTTTTTGTGTTTTGATGCCTTTCATTTCCATAAACTAGATTACTTTCTGAAATTACTTTCACACAGAGAACAGTTTCTATTGAATTCCAGTCAGTGAGCTCCTTGGAGTGTGATGTGAATAAAATATGACTGGGTTATGTGGCTTCCAGGATGCATATGCATCTGTGCTGTGTAAGCAGGGAAAACCAAGTTTGGATTTTATCTTCAAGTGGGTTCATACACAGAGATTTACTGTCTTAAAAGTAATTGCTAAACAACTCCTTCATTTATAGCCTAACAAGGAAGCTCTCTGGATTCCAGAATCCAGCCCCTCCACCTGGCTAACAATGACATGATCTCTCTCAGTAAGCAGAGATTTGCTGGCAGGCAGCAATTCCTGGCTGTCCGTGGCTCTTCAACAGAAAAGTTTTATCTGCTCCTTGCAAACACTGATTCTGCCAAAAATTCACACGCACACATACACACAAAAATAGATCTGAGCAAATATTACCTCCATTGTGCTTGTTTTGCCAACCCTGTGAAATGATCAAATACCAGGTATTTAAACGGGAGATGGAAGGAAAAATTTTGCCCAGGGTGTAGGGGAGGGAAGCAGCTGTGAGATTAAGTGTTTTTACATAAACTGCACACACAATCTCCATTGTTATATAATATCCCCCACGCAGGTGTCTTAGGTCAGCTTCTGCAATTGCTTCTAGAGAAGAGGGTGAAATGCCAACTTTGGGGAAAATTCAGGGTTCAGCCCTGCATCCTGCAACAAATCCTCTGAGTACTCCTTGGTAAGAACACAGCTAGAGCTGGGTGAGCCCCCTTGAGAAACACCTTGCTGCTCAGATCTGCATTTCTGCAGCTGTTCAGAACCTGGAGCTCCCCTGTTTACATCAGAAGAAATTTCACATGTGGAAATTGAGGAGCCAGGTCACTGCAGCCAAGACTGAGCGCTGGGTCTGAGCTGTTCTCTCCTGCTGTGGCAGCTGTCCCTCTGCCCAAAAAACAGATGCCTACCCTGGCTGGGGTACGTAAAGACTCATTTGCAGCCCAGATAGCATTTGGTTTGCTTTGCCTGGTGGCAGTCCTGGGGTCAGATCCCCTAATCAAGGAAGAGATTCCCTTATTCTAGCCTGGAAGTGCTGGATTGTTTTGGATGTCTGTCAGGGGTGCAAATGCCATGGCTGAACTAAGCTTGATGCTTTCAGCTCCTGTGAATGTGGGCTCCTAGGAATGAAAATTTGCTTTGAGGTGGTCAGAGGTGAGATTTTCATGTTTTTCTGTAAGGCTCAACCAGCACTGTCCAGAGGGGATGAGGGAAGGAGTGAGTCCCAGGGCAGGCAGAGATGTGGTGATGGGAGACACTGAAGCAGTCACAGCTCTCCTGCAGCTGCGGTTCTCCTGAATGAAAGGACAGGCTGCTGGGTTCTTCCTCTTTTTATTTTATAGTCAACCAGAAACCTCCTGATGTCCTTGACAAAGTCAAAACCAGGGGGAGAATGTCTTTCCCCGTCCTTTAATGACTTTTATCCTTCTTTCTATTGCCTCACTGTACCGGGGCATGGGCTTCAGACCAGAAGCATCTTATTTCCCCTCTTGTCACCTGCTATTTTCTATTCCCCCACGTTTGGATAGATCCTTGATAAGGAGAAGCGCAATGATTTAATACATCCCACAGCTGAAGTCAGCAGAATACAACATTCCTGCTTTCAGGATGTTTCACACATTTTGTTAAATATGGCTTTTGTGTAGCAAGAAAAACCCAGTAAGTGTTGAAGGAAAAAGGAAAGGAAAGAGCTGAAACCAGTGGTGCTGAAGTGGAGCCTCATAAAAACGTCCTAGAAGATTTCAGGTTTGATTCCCCTCTGAAGTGGCTGGTTCAAAGCAGTGCTGAGGATGCCCAAAGCCTGCCCCAGGCACAAGCCAAGGGGATGTTACACCCACAGAGGGGAACAAGATGCCCATGGCTCTGCTGTGGCTGGCGTGGGCAGGGGCTGCTGAGGGAGGCTGAGAGCAGCAAACAGGAGCAGGAAATCCAGCTCCCAGGTGTCTCCTGGCTCTGCTCCTCCTCCTGCTCCTCCCCATGGCTGCAGTCCTTTGGCTCTGGTAGCAAAACCTGTTTTGCCTGAGTGGCAGCAAAGCAAAGCGCGAATTGCAGGGAGACACATCTGCCAGAATGTCACTGCGGGCTGTAGCTCGGGGAAGGCAGGTGGAGAGATGTGCCACTGCACCAAAATTCCCTTGAGGAGGCCAGGGGGAAGCCTCCTGCCGCCATCTGGGTTCTGTCCTTTTCAGGCTGCAGGAATTTTTTACCTCATCCCTTTCCAGAGCAAACGACATCAGGACAAGACCAGCTCTGCTCCCACTCAAACATCAGTCCACAGCCTCTCCAGCAATCGTTCCTCATTACCCAAGGCTGACAACACAGGGACCAGAGTGCAGGAATAAGGAGAACAGAGTTGTGAAGTAGGAATACATTAAATACAGCCTCCTCCACCATTTTCCACTGGCGCAGCTCACCTGGAGGAGCTGAAGAGAGAGAATTTTTTTCACTGGTTGGTGAAAGATAAAAAGCTGATTTCCAGCAATTGCCAAAGAACATCAAGCTAAGAAGTAAATAGGGTGAAAAGAAATAGGCTGCAATATATGCTCAGTCCTTGGTGCATTTCTTTAATGCCAGTCTTTAGGGGCAGACTTTGCAAAAATCCCCAATTATTTTAGCTGGTTAATCTGGTCCAAAGTAAGCTGTTGGCCAGCCTATATGCTCTGCGTATGATCTGGCTTAGCTAATCTGATAAATTCCAGTTTATTCTCTGGGTAGGTCCTGCAAATCCAGGACTATTTTAATTAGAGAAGCTGGGCAGTGACAGTTTATTGGGCAGTGGAGGTAAATTTGCAAGTCCTTGGGTCAGCGCTTGCCAGAGCTGCAGGTCATTTGGGTTAACGAGTTGCCACTGCCCTAAATGATGGCTTTTCCTTCATCTCGCTGCTGCTAGGCTGCTTTTAGCCTGTTTTTACAGATGAGCAGGCCCCAGAATATTACTGGCTTCAGTCTTGGGCTGTGGTTCAAGCACCAAGCACTTGCTGCTCAGTCCTTTCTATTTCCCAGCCTCGGTTTTGTTTCGCCTCTTTGAACCTAAACACAAAATGAACATTGATTTCTAAGACAGAGGATTTGAATCTTTGCTTTTCCTCATGTTGCTCCTTTTGTAGTGGAGCCTGCTGAGATAAAGCTCCCAGGCTCTCAGTACTGTATCCTCCTTTCAGAGGAGAGTTTGACAAAGATCTGTGGTCAGGGGAGACAGGACAGACAGAAGAAGCCTCTGGACTGTGGTTCCACGAGGAGAAAAGAGGCTGCAGAGTCACTGAGTGCCTGACATGAGGCAGTAGAGCTGCCTTCAGCCACCCTCTCTTCCTCATCACAGTACAGGAAGATTCTGCTGCACACAATACAACTCCACTTTTGTTGTCAAAGACAAACCATTTGTCATTATTTCTATCTGATGAACTTCATGCCATCAAAATTGAGGACAAGGTGCACAGGACTTCCCAATTTCCAAGGCAGATCGCTTGTCAGAAAGCAAAAGCTTCTGTTCTTTTTCTTCAGAAGGATAAGTGAACTGTGCCTATACTGGGACAAGAGACCATAAATAAAGCTGAAATAATGGGAGATCACTCAAAAATTCTCCACGCTTTGGAAATATTTCCATTCACATTTGTAACGCTGAAGAAAATGGAGTTTTATGTAAGAAACAGGCTGGAATTGAAGAAACAGAATAAGGACGTTCCTATCTCTGCCCTAAACTTCCTGAAAAAAACAACCTTCCTGGCTGGTATTTATCTCCACTTCTGTGAACTGAAATTCCTCATCCTTTTCTCCATCAGAGCCACTTGTAAAAGGTTTTGATCTGTGTGTTCAAGGTGCTGGAAAAGATCAGGGGAATGCTTGAAGAGGTTTCCCAAAGGAAGGGAACCAAAATGCAGCCTCAGATTCTGCAGGCACTGAGACCTTGTCCTTGTGTGAAGGATTTTAGTGGCTGGGGAGGGGGGGGGACTCATAGCCCACTGCCACCCCCGAGGTGGAACCACTCAGCACACATCCCAAATTTCATTTTAAGCACGGCCCAAAGGGATCCCTGCTGGGCTTTGTTTTCCTCTCCTGACTTTGTCCCAGCGCTGGGGCATTTTGCTGATGTGCTGGAGGACACAAACACCTTGATGGGCCCCATCTGTTCCAGCCAGGCGAGTCCAGCTGAACGCTTGGGGGGTGCCCCGCGTGCGGCCTGGGAACGCGCCTCGCCTCATCCACGGCGAAGCAGTTGGCACCGCCCGAGCTCCCTGGCACCAGGAGGGGGGAAATCCTGAGGTAAATTCGAGTAGACGTGATGTTAGAGCACAACTAACCGTTCGGGCACGCCGGGGTCGCCAGGTCTCCCAGCAGGGACAGGTGCCTGCCACTCCGCGCCTGGCCGCCCGCCAAGGCCCGAGCGCCGGGCCCGCTGCCAGCCACGCACCGAGAGCGGAGCAGACACAAGGCTGGGCCCACACAGACAATGAGCGCTTCCCTTTGCTCTCCCCGCCTCTCCCAGCCCGGGGTTTGTGCGTGGCTGGTGCCCAGGTTGCTATGTGGCATCTCCAGGGCCGGCAGTGAGGATGCCGTGATGCTGGCAGTGCCTGGAGAATATTCTGCTTGTCCCCCGCTGTGGATAGGGATGCGGGAGGCAGGAGGGGAGGGAAACCAGGCCTGCATAGTCTGAGGTGATTTCTGGGGTGTGTGCAGCACTCCGGGCTGGAATTTGCATATGCAAGTGTCCAGCTGTGCATCCCGACACTGGCTGTGCACGAGCAAAGGCAGCCCTGTGCCCTGTGCGTGTTCAATCCCTCCTGTTCCAGCTCATGGCTGCTGCTTCTGCCTGACTCTGAGCCCAAACATCATGGGAAGGGTCTGAAAATCCAGGTGCCACATCGAAGCTTTTCTTCCAGCCCTGGATTTCCCAGGCTGTTTGTTTTCTATCTCCGGATATTAAGAATGTGGTTTCTAGCACCTTCTGTTTGGTGGAAAACACGGAATAATTTTTTGCCAGAAAACACAGATCATCCTTAAGAGCTCTGGAAGTCGTGCCCTGTGTGTGCAGAATGGTACAGGAAAAAAAAATAAAAGGCAAGTCTGTCCAAGTCACAAAGAAAAAATGAATTTTTTCTCTTCACACCACCTCTTTTCCCCCTTCTCTGCTTTCCCTTCTCTCATCTGCTAAATGAGATGTTTCCACAGTTTCATTCAACACAGGATGGCAGTGGCAGAGCTTGGCAGCTCTGGGAGCAAATGACTTACAACCAAAGGACAGCTTGAAAGGCAAACACACGATTCACTGAACGTCTGGCAATCCAGAGCCTGTCAGTGACCCCTTCCAACTTGCAGCTAAGGAGCACTGGACAGTTCCTTAAATAAAATGCATTTTGCTTTAGCGTAGGAGCTGACCATGCTGACTTCTGTCATCTCTTACATCTTCTCCTATTTTCTTTTGCATTTGCCATGTGTGTTGTTCTGCTGATCCCAGTTCTGAGGGGAAGTGTAGCAATACAGCTGCTGTGCATTTCTTTGTTGTTTCCTTTCCTGCCTTGGCACCTGTAGCCACTGTAACTAAGCACTTTACAGTAATCTTAAAAGCCTTCCAAAAATACTGTGACTCATTAAAACTGACTCAATAATAAAATCGATGGCAGCCTTCTATTCCTTCTGGAAAACTCATCTGCCCTGCAGTTCCAGACAAAAATAAAAAAGGTAGTTTTTAGTTCTGGGATTTTTTTTCCCTGCAAAGCTTGACTGAAGAAATAAATAAAGTCTCACATGATATCAGGACCACCAGACTTTGAATTTTTAGGTGTTGCACCTTTGCGCATACACCGATTCTGTGCTTTCTCTCTATTGCAATCCCTAAATTTAAGATTGTGGGGTTTGAGGGAAGCAGCACTGAGCCAGTGCTGCTGCAAACATTTAATAAAAGGGAGTGATAGGGAACAGCTTTGTCACAGCAGCATTTACCAGACAAAGAGCTGCCATCTCTGCAGGTGGAATGTGCACAGCCACATGTGTTATCCATGAGCGTGCTTGCTCCTGGCAAAGACATCCTTGGGAAGCATCAGGACAACGGGATGGGGCCTTCAGCTCTACTCCTCCTCCACCCCGTGACCTGTGGGGAGAACTCAGCCAGTTTCTGGTGCTGTGTCCATGCAGAGTGGTGAGGAAGAGGAATGAGAGCAGTCCCTGAGCACTGTGACCCACCCAGGCTGCCAGGAGAGGCACAGAGCATCTGCAGAGTGCTAAGAAAGAGCTGGTCTTATGGTGTCTGCTGATGGACTTAGACATGGCCAGCTTAGCTCTGCTGGGGCCCAGCTGCTCTGCCCACACAGATGCACAGGCTGGAGGTGCAGGGCTCTCCATCTGCAAGGAACCCTGAGCACAGCCTGCATCTGCCTCCCAGCAGGGGAAAACAGCTCCCACCCTTTCCTCACCTGGCACAGTGGCCACAACCCAGACCCGCACACCTGTGTGCATCAGCAAAACAGGATCATGCTGCTGACCTCCTTAGCAAAGATCTTGGAGATCAACTGAGAAAATGTTCTGTCTAAGAGCTGGAGATTATCTGGTTTAGAGCGTCTCTTTCTCCAGTCCAGAGGGGATGGAGTTATTTTAAATCTTTTTTTTTGTGCAAAGAAGAAACCAGAAGATTATTTTCTTTCTTCAATGTCCTGAAACTCCTCAGGGCTGCTTATCTCCAATTGTGCTTGTCAAATACGCCCTTCTGCTGTGCACTCTTCAGGGGAATGCATTTAAGAGCTTAGAAGGCCCAGCCAGGAGAGGGGACTGGTGCCTGGGTGAGTTAACATGACAAATGCACACACAGTGAAGCAACATCTACAATGGTGGGACTGTGCTACTCCTAAACCCAAAGAATATGGCTCAAAAGGCCTTTAGGAAGCTGTTCAATCCATCTCCTAGCTAAAGCACCCAACAAAAACCAAAATCTTTCCAAAACCAACTATTTCCTTAACCTGTTCTTAAATTTTGGAAGAAATTGTGCCACTACCAGTCTGGGTCACCACTTCCCAAATCTCACTCTGCAGAGATGTTCTTAATTTTTAGAATTGTAAAATAATAGAATGGTTTAGGTTGAAAGCGGCCCCCTGCCATGAGCAGAGACACCTTCCACTAGACCAGGTTTCTCATCCTTTCCTTTGCATCTTGATCCTGTTGCCTCTGCTCTCATCCTCCTTGGTAAAGCAAAGCAGACTGGTCCCCCCTGCAAACTACACAAAAACACCTTGCATGGGACTGAGGTCATGTCAGTCACAGGCAGACCTGAATTCCTGAAGTAAATTACCAGTTTAATACTGACAGGATGTTTTGTTTTGGTTTTATTTTTTTTCACGGAAAAATAAATTATAAAAAGAGCTCAGTTCCTCCCCTCGAAATTTTTAGCAGCTGCTCAGTTTGGGGTCTGAAAACAGGAATTGCTCTGACCTGTCAGCCAGCAGGCAGGGGTAAGTCCTCTGTCCCTGAATTCAGTGCAGCTTGATCCAGCCAAAAAGCTGCAAAATCCTCCTGAAAAGTTGGGAGCAGGGAGCAATGGCTTGATCCAACAGCAAACTCAGGTGCTGCAGCTGCCAATGGTTTTTGTTGCTGCTGCAATTAGCAACCACCTACCATCCAATTGAGCGTTTCCAGTAGTAAACTTTGTGACATGAGGACAAATGGGGAAATCACAAGACCTAATTACAGCTAATTGCCAATCCATGGGAAACACTCCAGTGAACTGGCACTCTACAAAGGGAGGAGACAAGCAGCATTGTTTTAAAACACAAATTTACCAGACATATAATTAGCTAAATACCCACATACTCTTCTAGCCACTTGTTTTATTCTGAATCAGAGCTCCTCTAAGCGCTAAGCGTGGGGAAGGCCTCCTCGAAGGGTAACTGCTCTGCTGTTAGCAGGGTTTTAAAGGGCTGTTAGCAGGTAAAGATCAAACCTAAATACACTTCGTGACTTTCTCGAAGCTTGCTGTGAATCACACGTTTGTTGTGGGCTCTCCCAGGCTCCACTGGTGTGTTGACATTAACAGAAGAGCTCAGCAAGGGCTGTCCTGGCCATTTTCAGGGAGCAGCTTGTTTCCAGGTGGAGGAGCATCTCCTCCCTGTTGGTGGAGCATTCAGGGCACGTTACTCACCTTGACTCTCCATGCAGTTTGCAAGCTTTGGAATGTTTGTTGTTCCAACATTTGTGCAAAGTGGAATTTCCTGCACAGTGCTGACACTGCTCCTCCATGAGCTGGTCTTAGATCCCAGGTGCAGAGAGATTTGATCCCATGGATTGTTCTGGCTGTTGGACCCCACAGCTCAGCAGAGCTGATGTTTGGGGGTGATCGTGGTGGGTGGATCCAGGATTCAGTCATAGAGAATCAAGAATGGTTTGGGTTGGAAGGGACATTAAAGTTCATCCAGTCCTATTCCACTATCCCAGGACACGTTCCACTATCCCAGGTTGCTCCAAACCCCATCCAACCTTGAACACTTCCAGGGATCCAGGAGCAGCCACAGCTCCTCTGGGCACCCTGTGCCAAGGCTTCACCACCCTCACAACCAAGAAATTCTTCCTAATCTCTAATCTAACCCAGCCCTCTGGCAGTGGGAGGCCATTCCCCCTTGTCCCAAGTCACTCTCCAGGTCTCTTGGAGCCCCTTTAGCCACTGAAAGGGACTTTAAACCCTCCCCAGAACCTTTTCTTCTGCAGCCCAAACAACCCCATGTACTTGTCCCATATTTAGAGGTTTGTTGGTGACAAATAAAGCCCAGAAATCTCCCCAGAGAGCAGAGTGTGAGTTGCCTCCCCATCTCTCCTCATCCTCATGCCCCTGTGTTTTAATTCACAGCAAACCTGTGGTGGCACTTCCCTGTATGACCTTCCACCGAGTGCAGGTGAGAGGGCTGAAACTGGGGCTGAATGCCCTGGTTTTTAAATCTTAGCATCCCCTTCTCTGAATGGCACAGTTACATCTGGCTGGTTTTGCTCATTTACAGTTTAATGTAAATACCAGCCTTGGAACTCATTTGGGAAGCTTGCATATGCTAATGTTTTGTAGCTGAATTATTATTATTTTTTTACATTAAACAATAATATTGATATTTTCAAACTTTGCATACCAAACACTGAAATTGAATTAAGTATTGTTTAAAATAACAATAATATAAATTTGTTTTAAATGAATTTAGTGTCATTTCATTGTTTGAAATGTAATGTGGGAAAATATTACTGCTGGGGCAAGAGTAAATATCTAAGTCTGTTAATTTTATTGAAGTAGTGGATAGATCCACATGAACTATTTCTCTGTGTGTTTGGTTAATATTTTATTGAAAATTGGTGTTAGCTCTAACTAATGAAAATCCAAACTCACTTCACATATGAAGGTGTAAAATGCATCCAACAACTTAATAACCCATTAACTTCAATGGAATTTTTCATACTAAAATAAAAAATAAGGTGTTTTGAAGAGATGTATAGAGAGTGGAAATCAGCCAGAACAAGTCAGTTCTTATTCTGAATTAATACGGATGGGTGGATGTGCAACCAAGATGCTTCATTATCCAGCAGCCACTTTGAAAGGACACTGCAAGAAAGCCCTGAAAATAATTAAAAATATTGTGTACTTCTTAAATAAACGCTTCCCATGCGTCAACACTGGAGCATTTCGCAAAGGGCAGCAGAGTTCACTCCGTTTTCCAGGTGGTGAAACTGAAGCCTAGAGTGGGGATATTATTTGCCTGGGCTCACCCTGCCAATGGCCAGGGCTAGAGCCAGGAACAAATCCCTGTCTCTTGACAGCTAATCCAGTGCCTAAGCCAAGATGGTCTCCTGCTTCAGGAAAATGCTTCCTTTGTAGGTAGCACTTGAGCACATGTTAAAGTCAAGGGGACTTAAACGTCTGCTGGAAGTTAAGCCTATACTTAAGTACTTTCCAAACAGAGGGTAAACTTAAACCCATGTTAAAGCGCTTTCCAGAATCCCAGCAAAATCTGTCCAAAGCGCTTGATTCGTCTAACTGCCACAATTAATGGTGTGGAGAAGTCGAATTCTGGAGATTCCCATCTCTTTCCATCCCTTGCTTTGTGGTTATTTCTCCAGGTTTTTCATAAAAAGGGGAAGGTAAGGAGGCTGTTTTAGATTTTTTTTTAGAGTACTTCTAAATCTAGTTCTGTGTGTCCTTCTTATCTAGATGGAATTTCAGTGTTGATTCTCAAGTGTTTTATTGTGGATCCTGCCACGCTTGAGACTCACATGCTATTCCATAATTATCAACTCTCACATCTATGTAAAACGAATAAATGTGTTTATAAGGAGAGGAACAAATGGTCTTAACAACACAGGGGAAAAATATCAGGAAGCCTGAAACTGAACCATGTTGGGGTTGATTTACCAAGAACCATGTCCTCGCTGCTGTGTGGCACTCGTGAAGTTATGAAATTGCAGTCATGGCAGATCTTGTGTGACAGAAGGGGAGGGTGGATATCAAAGTGCTCTTCTTCCTTCCAACAAACTAAAATTGTGTGGTTTACACAGGGCTCCACTTGAGAAACCATGAAAAGGCAACTTATTTCCAAGGAGCACCAATAACCCCTCGGTTGTGCCGCTGTGGATTTGAGGAGAGACGTGTGTGGCCTCAACCATACAGGGAATTTGATCTATGGGATGATCCTGGTGCAGAAAGGTTGGTACCTGTCCAGAAAGGCAAAGAAAGAGCCCCCAGACTGCACATTTGTCTAAAGCAGGTGAAATTTTGGTATCATAGAATCATATCATGGAATCACAGAATGTTTTGGGGCAGAAGGGGCCTTCAGGATTATCCAGTTCTAACACTCCTGCCATGGGCAGAAACATCTTCCCCTCGACCATGTTACTCAGAGCCACATCCACCCTGGTTTTGGACACTTCCAGAGTGTTCAACACCTCCAGGGTACAGGACAACTCAAGGGTTTGGACATGTAAAACGCAGGACATTTATTCAAAAGAAGGTGTAGGAGTTATATAGGATTGGTGTTGTTGAACAATGAGGGAAAATAAACTGTCAGGAAGGGATTTTAGACCTGAGCTTTGAAAAAATAGGTTTGAAATGGGTATATGGAGTGAAATGGAATGTGCTAGGAATGGGAGAAAGGATAGATCAGGGAAAGAAGCCTTGTCTTGAAGGTTAGGAGATGCAGGTCTGAAGTTTGGATATGAAACTGAAAGGATCTTGCACATTAAGGAAAAGAAACAATAAAAACAACAATAAAAGAAACACCAGCCCTCTAATGAAAAGAAAAGTAATGGATGGGACTACCACAGAGCATGGGTTAGGGATTAGTGTGTGTCATGCAGGCATTGAAGAGACACTACCTGGGCTTTCCCTAGGGATGAGGATGGATAATGGGAATGAGTGGGAATGGATAGAACTGGAGAGGGCCATGTGGAACATGCAGAACTCCAAGCAATTCATGTGTTCAGGTCTGGGAGGATCAGATCACCCCCAGGAGGGAGAAGGAACTGCCACATGAAATCACCATTCCTGTGGCAAAGACTCTCAATAAACTGTTCAAAGCCTGAGTACTCTGCCCTGAGCATCTGACTGGGAAATAGCAAACAGTACCTGTAATAAAGGATGGAGCAGCTGTTGAAAAGTGATTAGGGAAACTCCTGGCTGTACCTCAAGACTATGCAGTGCTTTAGAGCAGCTTTTTAAATAACTGAACATGTGAAGGCACATGACAATGGGATAAATGCAAGTTGGGTTTGTGAGAGACGGAGTGCTGGGCTCCTTGGAGAGCCTTCTCTGTGAAGTTAAGAACAGTGTCATGCCCCAGTCCAGCTGGGCTCCTCTGAAGAATTGAATATATTGTGCTGTGCAGGGAATATGAGATGATGATGGAGAAGGGAAGGATTAAAAGCAGTGTTCTGTCGTGGGTCAGAGTGTGTTCAAAGGGGCAAGGGTAGAAGGTGACTTGGGAGGAAGAAACGAGGAGGTGGGAAGTGGTTATGGGGTTGCTTGAGCTAATGAAACACACAGCTGATAGAAAATTTGGAAGCACTGTTGATTGGGATCAACACACAGAATTTGGGTATTGTCAAGTACAAAGGCAATGCACTTTGGGACCAATAATAGAAGCTGCTGTCTTAAACCATGGGCTCTTCAGCTTGAAAGACAGATGTAGAGAAAGACTTTGTTAAATGCTTAGGGAATGGAGATGGGCCACTGTGCAACCTGGCTGTGAGCAGAACAAGCCCGGCCCTGGAATATTTCCATTTTATTGCAGGGCTGTGGCAGAGTTAATGCTGCTGCAGGAGGCACGGAGGAAAACAGAAGCGGGACAGTTGTGGTTGCCCATTTTAAGATTCAGACTGGCAGGGTTACTGGGGTGACTGGGGAAATGGAGAACCTATTTTTATGAAAGAAGGCTGAAAGAGCAGGGCTTGTTCAGCCTAATAACATGAAGGCTGGGAAGAGATAGGCCTGCTCTCCAGAAATGCACCGAGCGGGGGGGTAAACACTAGGGAGGGATAAGAGCTATATAAGCTGAAATGCTGGCACAAGAACAAATAGGCAGGAACTGGCTCTGAATAAATCAGGGCTGGAAGTTGGAGGGAAGCTTTTAACTGACAGAGGGAAGGGGATCTGCAGCAGACCCCACCAGTGTGAGCAGGACAAAAATAATCCAATAGTTTTAAGATGGTGTTTGATAAACTTGTGGAACCTGTGCAGTTTTGCTCCCTCTGGTGTAAAGAACCAGAGTGTCCAGACTTGGAACAGCCCTCTGAACTCTACAGAAAATTTAACACCTAAGATGCACATGGCAGATAATGCATGTCAGAGTAATTATTTTAGGCTCTGTGCAGCCTCTGGCAAGCTCTAATTACCTGGAAGCAGCAGCAGCACAGTAGGAAGATGGAGCAGGGCAGGAATTAGCTTCTGTTGACTGCTACAAGGAATGTAACTGCGCTTAGTCACTGAGAGCAGTGTGCTTGTGTTGTGTTGGAGCACAATAATTTTTATGTTCACCAGTAAGCGCTTCCTGCATCATCCATGGTGCCTGTCCTCAGAACTGTGACTCTTTCTGTGGCTTCAGCAGGAGCAGAATCCCAGCAGGCAGCAAAGCATCTGGAAATCCTCACCTGAAACACTCTGCTCTGCAGCACTTTCCTGTCTCTGGTGAGTCCAGTGGATAATTGAGGCAGGTTAGGGAGGGATGCTACCATGAAAGGCTGCAGCCAAACTGTCACATATCTAACTCCAGTCACCCTGTACACTGCAAATATTCCCAAGTACCCTCTAGGTATTTTTACCCTCCTCAGAGAGCGTTTCTTAAAGAAATCCCTTCTGAGACAGCAGGAGTTCTGCAATCTGCTGTTTTCTAAAATGATCAATTAAAGCACCAAGTTTGCATAAGGTAATCTGATGCAAACCACCTGAAGGTCACAGAGGCTGAATATAAGGTCACCAAGGGATCTCCAGGTTCATGTCATCAGGTGGAGAATAACGAGGGATGTGTTTTGACAATGTTTATGTTTAATTTAACAATTAACACTGGCCTCACCTATTGATCTCTAGGCAAACACTCGTTATGGTGCACGATGACATTGTAGTTAGCAACTTTGGATTCTGTTAGGGGTGGCTTCAGCTGAGCTGCATTAAGAAATGCTAATTGCAAGTCATGAGGAAGGGAAGCTGAAACAAAAGAAGCCACACATTCTTGGTGAATGTCCCTGCTCTGGGCAGAGATGCCATAACCAGAGGCCTTAGATGGGAAATAGCTCTTTTATTTTTCCAGCTTGGGTCATATATGGTTAAGTTTTATCTCACTTCCAGCTCCGAGTGAGACTGATCATTTTTTAATGTACCAAACATGATTTAACCCAGTTTCTCATTGATGTAAATATTACCAGCCTTCAGCTTTCATTATTCCAGTGTGGGAGAGTGAAAGTTTGCTGGCAGAGAGCCCTGAGTACCCTGAATGGGCAAGCTCTGGAAGAAACTGAAAATACAGTGTCAGGAAAGCCTATGGATGGAGCAACACAATAAAAGGTCTGTGTTCTTTTATTGTCAGTACTATCCTTACTCCTGGAGAGCTCAGAACCTGAAGCCACTTGCTGCTCCCATCTTCAAATATGCACATCCACCTCCTCTCCTGTGCCTCTGCAGTGAATTGTACCATAGCCATTAAAATAATTAAAATTTGAGAATATCAACCAGTGGGAAGGACAAAGATGAGAAATGCACCCCTGCCCTTTATTCGCAGATGTGCTGTTGGACATTGGTCCTGAAACCACACCTAAGAGGCTATGCCCTGCCTGTCACACCACCAAAACAAGGGGAACTGCCTGGGAAAATTTCAGGTGAAGCAGTTAGGAGGCTGGGAGAAGGCAGGAGGAATGGAACAGCAGAATTGAGGTGATGCACATGATCATACACAAAGTCAGTGGTGCAGGGAAGAGAGAACCAGAGCTCAGTGACTACCCTAAAATTTTTAACCATTTAAAAAAGTGATGCACATTGGTTGTGTCAGCTCTGGAGCCATGGTATTGTGTGATGATTGAGTTAACATTGCTCAGCAAGGTCCCCTCATCAGCTGAACCCTGGTGATGGCTGCTGTGAGAGAAATGAAGTTCCAAAGGATGCATGGAGGTGTGGGAGGCACTGTGGTGTTTGGAGAGTGGGCCAACATGTGGTAAATCAGGGAAAGGAACTGGTATTTTGGACAGGCTGAAGGAGAAGGAAAGGAGCTAGAAGGACAAGGAACACAGATAGGTAACAGCAGAACAGAAATAGATATTTTAGCAAGGGAGCAAGTGAGAAAAGGGCTGGCTTGAAAGCCTCTTCTGGAAGCTTCCTAATCTATTTTTATAACCTTCCCCTGACCCTTTTTTCCGTGTCCTCAATTATTTGGGGTAAGCATTGTCCCTGTCTTCGTTAGCTCATCTATATGTGCATGCAACCTAATGACATCGGTGAGCTACTTAATCCTAGTCTGTCAGTGTCATCCTGGATTAATTTACTCCCTCTTCAGCACTGACTGTCACTTGGACGAGTGTCTCCTGCACCTTTTCTTTCCTTCTGCTCTTTCCTTCCCCTCGTGCCTTTGGCCAGGGCCCCTGTTGCCCCCGGTGACATTCCAGCAGATCCCCCGCGCTCGGCGCTAAACGCTGCAGACGTGCCCTCTTTGTCTGCTACCTCCATCTTAATTCCTTATCTGCTTACAGGGCTGGTGGCTCCCCCCCTCCCCATTACTGACCTTGTGGATTAATGTATAGTATGGGACTGTAAGCTTTCTTGAAGGCTGGGTGAATTGTGTCCTCAGCTCCCCATCTGTCGACATCGTCCCTTATTGCCTTCTGCACGGTGACACGGACGCAGCTGAGACTTCATAGGAAGCAGATGAAAGAGCTGGGTTGTTGGGGTTTTTTTCCTCTTTTCTTTCTTTCTTTTTTTTTTTTTTCCAACAAGGAATTTCCAGTTTGGCAACTGGTCCCTAGTAGTGGCTTCCTTGTGGGTGTCTTGTTTAATCAAGGGATTGCCAAGTCTGAATATTAATCAGGTCTATTTAAAGAAGTTGGAGACACGAGATGTGTAATTGCTGTGATAATAAGGTGTAGCCAGAGGTGTCTGGTTTGTGTGGCTGGAAGGGAAAGGCTGAATATTTTGGAACAGAGAGAGAACAGGTGAGACTATAGGATGAATAACTGGGAAAGAGTTTCTTGCTCTGAGGATTTTAAGGTCTCTTCCAAAGCTAAATTGGGGAAAGCCTTTCCATGGCTATCTGGGGAGCAAAACCCTCCCTTGGTCAGGTGCAACCCCCTGGCAGGAAGACAGAGAAAGCAGGGGACTACCAAAGAAATTGGGGAATTCATCCTCTGGCAAGAAAGGTACAGCTTCCCATGGAAACACAGTGTTAAAAGTGACCAAAAGAACAAATATCCCAATGCAGGGTAGCTGCTTTGTGTGGGCTGGGTTGTGTGAGGGGGAAAAGGTGCCTAGACTCGTGATCAGAGTCTCAGGAGAAGGCAGTCACATGTAGTTCTTGTTATTCACACTGGATCTGTGGGGCAATTTCTGCTGGCCTGGCCTTTGAGATTGTTTTTCCTGATGCCACTGTTTCTCCACAGAGCCCTGGCTGGAGGTATGCACAGAGCTGGCCTCCCTCTTTTGTTTCCAGCTCTTACTTTGCATTAAAAGATGATGAAAAGCTGCTTGAAAATGCATTTAGCATTTCCCTTGCAGTCAGCTTTGTAGCATGACTGCCGTGTGCTTTGGTGCAAGGAATTACATATTGCTCTCCTTGGCTGTTTGCTTTTCCATTTCTCTCTGCTCTGGTGCTGGGATCTGCCACCCCCCTGCCAAACACACACAATCTCCTGCTCCACACGTTGCTGTCCACTTATGAATTCCATAACTGGGCTGTTCTCCCCAGGACCATTGGCTCTGTCATTGCTTGTTTTGCTGCTTGGAACAGGCAGGGAGATGATTTGCAATCACAACTTCATGTGTTTGAACACGAATGGAGGTGGAGTTGCCCAGGACTCAGCCAGATTCACCCAGACCAGGCGTAAATCATTTTGTCTGCTCCATTTTGAAGACCACAGAGCTGAAATGGGTTATCCTAGACAGGAGTGTGGCCACGTGCTGGGGAGAGATAGAAAATGCCATCAAACCCATCACAACCCAGGCTGTGCTGCCAAGGAAAAGACGTGCAGGGAGCAAGTTCAAACACCAGACCCCTTGTCACCTGTGCCTCTCATTGAGTAAATGTGGAGATCTGTGTGGAATTTGGGGCTCCTTGATCCAACAGGAGCCTGCAGGGAGGGCACACAGAGCCTGGGAGCTCTGGGTTTGTTTGGCCAGGGGAAGCTGAGAGGGGGATCCACAGCCTGGTTTCAGTGTGGTCACAGAGGGGACAGAGCCACACTGTTCTTGGAGGAACACTTGGACAGGTAAGAGGCAGCAGCCACAACTTGCATCATGGAAAATTCCAGTTTGGCATTACAAAAAAATTATCCACACAAGGGTACTCTGAAACAGGGGGTCAGGACCTGGTGGCATCGCCATGTGAGGAAGCCAGGTGGCCATGTAGCTTTGAGACAAGTCGTGGAGTGTCTTTTTATTTGCATTTAGGCACAGCCATAGAAAACTGTGGCTTTGTAATAGAGAAATGACCTCTCGATTGATATACTTCCTACTGCTCATTGAAAAATAGAGTTTCTGTCCCATGGGAAATTCTGGTATTTTCATATTTGTTTTCATCTCAAATTGGAACAGATAATTCCTGAAAAGAATTGATTTGCAAATGTCAGAGTGTTTCGTGTTGACATTTTGAGCTAAAATGAGATATTTTTGTTTGAATCAGGTCATAATTTGCCTCTGCCTGAACAGCCTCTTGCTTGCAGGAGCTGTAGCTCTGTTTCCTGTGATCCCAGGAAATCCTATGACTGGTTAAACTGTGTCTTCCATAACATGCCCTTATTTCTTCCAGCAGCTGATTACTTGAGGGAATTACAAGTCTTCCAGCCTGCAGTGTGCTGGCTTGAGCAGATGTAGAACAAAACAAGAACCATCACTTTTCCAAACAGAACTCATTTCTGGGAAACATTTTTTTTTCCCCTGTGTGGAGAATCTTGGTTTGAGTGAAATCTCTTTTTTTTTGAAGGAAAAGCAGCAGTTTGTTTCCCCTTTATTCTAAAGAAAATGTTCCATCAGCCCAATGTGCAACAAGTATATTCACATATAGGTGTGAAGGTGTTTCTTTTCTGCTTTAACAAATGCTGCAGCCACATTCTGTTCTCATTTCCCACACACAAGCTCAGACTTTTCCCTGTTAGTTTCAGTGCAGTTAATCCAGTCACAGAGACATAGCTGGGACTAAATTTGGCCCAAAGAAGAGATTTATTGTCTTTTGTAATAACACAGAGATGGAGCCACAGCTGGTACAAACCAAGGAAATCAGTGGAATTTGGATGACTTATACCTGCCGAGGTTCAGCCCCAGAAATATTAATAACTAACTACCTGTAGTGCTTACAAATGTATTTACAGTCCATTCCCAGGGCTGCTTTGGGCAGAAGACAGCCCATTTGCAGGTTTGCTCACTCGGTCTGGCAGGAAGGGGTTTTCACACTTTCTGCTCTGCTGGCAGCAGCCAGGGTGGATCTCCTCTCCCATTCCTGTTCTCCCAGCCAGGGCTGTTTGTCCAAAGCCTCTGCAGTATCTGCCTGCAGATTTTCTGTTCTTTCCCTGCTCTAAACCCTGTGTTCTGCAGAGTCAGTGTGAGCTGAACGCAGGCATCTGAGGACATAATTTGGGCTTAAAATTTGTAGCACATTAGGAGCATGCTAATTGCCTAGGGTGACATCCAGCTGACAGCTGATTTGATGGCAACTCTGTTCTTATTCCTGTTTAAAATTCTATCTCCTAAATAAATGAGTGATGGGATCGATAGCCTCGCTCTGTTAACAGGAGGGCTGTGGTGCACCACTGTGACTTTGACTTTGCTGTTTTCTTTGCCAACTAATTATGACCAAAGTGACATCACAGGTGATCTTCTCTTGTTCCTGAGACACTTTTAACACCACCTCGTGGGCACTTTTCCCAGAGCCAGTGGCTTTTGTCATCTGCCTCTCTGGTTTCCTGTTCATTACCTTTGTTGAAAAGTGTAAAAAAGGAGGCTCAGGGGGGACTTTCTTTCTCTGCACAACTCCCTGACAGGAGAGGGCAGCCAGGTGAGGGTCAGAGACTGCTTCAGGGAGCAGGACATGAGGACATGGCTTGAAATTGTGCCAGGAGAAGTTTAGTTTGGATATTAGGGAAAATTTCCTGAAAGGGTGGTCAAGCATTGGAAAAGGCTGTTCAGGGAAGTGGTGGAGTCTCCATCCCTGGAAGGATTTAAAAATCGTGTGGATGTGGCACTTGGGGACATGGGACAGTGGTGGCCTTGGCAGTGCCGGATGATCTCAGAGGGCTTTTCCAACCTAAAGGCTTCTGTGATTTTTAGTGCTCAGATGAACTCATCCAAGTTGTGTCCTTGCTGCTTCCTTGCCTGGCTGGGACATTTCCTTCTGCATGCCAGGGTGGGCATTTAAAAAATATAACTGACTTGATTGCTTGCCCAAATGTTTGCTGATGGAAGTATCTACACAGTGAGAAAATGTCAATCAACTTAATTGCATGTGCAAATTCCACTCTGCATGTGTAAATACAGGGTCTGTGTGTGGTTTAAGTCTCTGCACTGGGAAATTGGGCTTTGCTACCTTTTAAAAGCAGTCATTTAGGGTTGGTACAAGGGGGAATGGCATCAAATTGCACCAAGAGGAGGTTCAGGTTGGGTATTAGGAAATATTTTTTCACTGAAAGAGTGGTTAAACCTCGGAATGGGCTCCCCAAGAAGTGGTGGAGTCACCATCCCTGGAAGTGTCCAAAAAGCAGGCAGACTTGGCACTTTGCAATGTGGTTTAGTGGGTTTAGGTTTTGGTCAAAGGTTGGACTGAAGATCTTGGAGGTCTTTTCCAGCAAATTGCATGATCCTTCCTGTCAGTGCTGCCACAAACGAAGTAAGAGGCAGGAAAAAATATTAAATTGAATTAAGGCAGCAGTGATGCCTGTGCAGCAAGGACAGGCAGGGCTGGGTGTCAGATCCCACACAGCCCTGGGCTGTGAGCTCGGGAATGGACAGTTAGGAAGGGTTAACGTCTCATTTACATGACTGAGAACAAACAACTACGGGAAATGCCCGGTTTACAATAAAAAAGATGTGGATTGGGAGGTTCAGGGGAACAAAAGACTCACAGATAACTTGAAGCAATATATCCAGGAGAGAGCACATCCATTTCTGTGGCCTGCTAAGCATCAGACCTTATATCTGTGTGGTCACATCTCTGCATACTTGGTTAACCCGGCCATAATAAAAGAAATTCAGTGAATTTCTCTCTCCACAATCCTTGGATGAGATTTTCTTACTTTGCCCAAGCACTTTCCATGGGAACTTCTCTATTAAATCAAAGCAGACATCCCTCTACCCCTCTATCTGATAGTAGCCAGCACCACTTGCTTCAGACTAAGGTGAAGCAAATCCTGCAATGGGAAGCTAAGGAATAATTTGCTGTAGATAAAGTTACTTTGCTCAGAGGTTATCTTCAGCCACAAAGCACAATTCTTGCTATCTGATCCCAAGCAGCATGAATCTTTACTTGCCACGCTGCAGGAGAATGAGATCTCCCCATTGTTCCCGGTCCTGGTTTCCAAAAATCCATCTTTTCTGCAGGTACCTTGTCCCTAGATGGAGCTGTATTTCACCGGTGTGCTGGGTAGAGGACCAGCAGTGCCAGACCCTGTTTCACAGTTTATTGTCAGGAATATTGCAGTTTGCTGCCTGTTGTTCTCCTTGGTGCTCAGTTCTCCCTATGTGTTTGGTTGGTTTTTTTTCCTGGGGATGTTTGTGCTTAGGAAGAAAAAAACCCAAACAACATAAAACAAAAAGAAAATTACTGTGTAACCCCCAGTAGAGGAATCAGATTAGGAACAGAGCCCTGGGAATGGCAGGGGCAAATTCTCTGTCCAAGCAACTTTGAGAATTGTTATGCATTATATTGCCATACAATAACAATCAGGAGTTGGAAGAACAAGGATTGTTCCCATGAAAAGCCACTTCTCCCAAACAGCAGCACTGCATTTAACCAGTTGTGTACAAAATATTTCATTAGAATTAATATTGTTACTAACAGATGTCCGTTTTCAGCAGAGCAAATGGAGATGGGATTTTATTGTTTCTCACTTCCACATAAATGGATCTTGAGCAGCGATTACGAAAAGCAGCAATTAAACATTAAAGCAATAAAGCTCAGGTTCAACCACCTTCCTCAGAAACTTGTGCTTTTCCCCAAAAAGCAGGCAAATAAGAAATGCCAGGCTTTAAAGTGCTGCATGTTTTAGAATTGTTTTCGAGGTTGTGTGTGGCTCCTTTTCGGCTGCACACAAGCAAACAAACCTGCAGATTAGTGAGTGAGTGTGTGAGTGTGTGCTGGGGTGTGTGCGTGCGCGAGTAACCCAATTTCTGCCTTTCATACTTTGCCCAGATTAGAGGACAAGCCCTGCAATGTGGTGTTGAAACACCCAAGCTGGAGTGGGGGCTTCGTTTTTCCTGCATTTGATGTAACAGGTAGATAGAAACGTCCCCTCGTGGGGACAGGTTTATTTGGTGCAGCTCTGTCATTTTATTTATTTACTGCGGCGTTATTTTGATGCAAAACTCTGCCTGCCTCCCCCATCCCCCCCTTCCCCTCCTGCCTTCCCTAGAAGTGACATGATCAAAAGCTATTTCTTCTTCAGAGTGATTTCCAGTAACCTCCGGAGCAGTTTTTTTAATTAAATAAACCTCATCTTGTCTAGCTTTCTGGTCAGCATTTTGAACCCCCTGCAGATGGGTCTGAAGGATTAACAGCAAATCCTCCTCGACCCAGCTCAAGCAGATGGGCGGCATGTGTCTGATAAATACTAGGACAAGGTCTGCTTCCTCGTGTTTCCAACAGATAGACGGTATACCCTGTAAATTAAATTTAAAATGGTGGCCCTTTCAACCCTCAGAATAGCAGAGGAAAAGGAATACAAATGATATGAATTTCCCATTTCTGACACATTGTCACCTCCCGACCACCGAGTCAAACATCACCTGTTGGGCAAAGTGGTGCCTCCAGGGAAGGTCAGGTCAGGGAAATGCTGAACTGGGAGAGCACACAATGCGTGTGTGAGCCCCCATTCCTGCCTGCTGCATCTCTTTGCTGATGGCTTTTATTTGCATATCAGTTTGCAGAGTATCCTCTTTCCAAATGAATGTCTCTTTAACATTGGTACCCATACAGCTGCTGGGTGGGAGGCAGACCCGAATTCCTGCAGAGCGTGCAGAGAAGGGAAGGGCTGTGCCCTGGGCAGGGGGTTGTGCCGAGTTCCCAGAGAGAAGAACTGGCCATTTCCCCACCTATTCACTTGCAAGGGGTCAGGAATGATGACCTTGGCTTCGGGCAAGGGCAGGTCCTGGGGATGGAGGGGGGCTCCATGCATATCCCACTTGCTTCCACAGAGGCCCTCCAGGCCCAGGCATTTGCCCCTTTACCAGAGATGCAAAAAAAACCCAGCCCCTTTCTCCTTATTTTGTGCTTTTTTTTTCTTTTAATTTTTTCACTTTAGAAAGAAAACAATTTCTGTATAGAATTTCTGTATAGAGTTCTGTATAGAATATGTATTTTAATCGCGGTAGTTGGGATGGGAGGAGGAGTCGTGTTTTAGTGTTTGTTTTTGAGCTGGTTTGGAGTTTTCTTATAGGTTGGGGCTTTTTTTGTTGTCTGGTGGAGCTATTCTGACTTTTTTTTAAGCATCTGTGCTTTATCTGTCACTCCTCCTGCCACCCCTTGCCCTCCAGGCTGGTGGTCACTCGGGAGCAAGAAAGATTTGCCCACAATTGCTCTGCCTGACAGCATTAGTGGAAACTGCCTTTCCCCGGTGACCTTGCTGCTAAGCTGGGGACTGCCAGTGCCTGTCACCTCCAGTGACACTGCTCAGAGGGTCCTTGTCAGAACAATTACCACTGATATGTCACTAGATTGTCCTGCAGAGCCTTGGGCTCCCCAGTCGGGGTACCTGTGGTATTTTGGGGTAAAAAGTACTGTGTTTATTGGCCAAATCTTGGGGATGTGGCACTCATGCAGAGTCGGTGGCTCTGCACCTCTGCAAGCAGGTGAGGAGGTGGTGGGAGCCGTGCAGAAGCAGCAAATGAGGTGTGGTTTGAAGCTCATTTAAAACTCAAATTGGAGAGACTGGATTTGGGGAGATATCTCCTGTTAGAGGCATCAGTACATAGTGGAGAGTGGGTTTTCAAATTCTAAAACATTGGTTTTCTCTCTTGGATAATTTAGGCTATGATTTCAAGAAGGAAAAAAAATAAAATAGTTAAACCAGTTTAAGGGTAGCAAGGCAGGCAGCCTTTCCTCCCAATCCATCCCAGTCAGCATTCAAGGGTCATATCTTCTGCAGAGCACCTTTGTAGATAAGAAAAAAAAAATGGGAAAATTCAAAGGAGGAGTTTGAAATGCCATAAAGCTGCTGGACTAAATGTTCAGCTGTTGCAAACCAGCTTACTCTTGGCTGTGGGTGGACTTGCATCGTGTTACTCAGCTAAAAATCTGGTCCACAAAATCACAAGCAGAATAACAGAAGAGGCCCCCAGGCAAAATTTATATTTTTTTGGTGTGTTTCTGGATGCTGTTTCTGCTAGTTCTCACTTTTAATTACCTAAATGACACTTTTCACTGATGTTCTCTCCGGCAGGATCACTGTGGGCATAAAAAGCACATTTCCTTAAGCGCTGCTTGTCTCTCAGGATTGTGAAGTGCCAAGGTAGAAGAAGCAGTTTCTTTTATGACATCTGCCCATGTCAGCTCACCTTTAATCCTTGTGATGAGAAACACTCAAACTTTGTAATGATGGCTGAGAAGTCTGAGTGAATGAACAAGAGAGAAACAGAACCATTCACAGGCTTATTTTTCCAAATAACTGGAACAGTTTAGAAAATGAGTCAGCTTTTTTTTTTTTCTTTTTTCCCCCTTGGTTTGCCCAAAATATTTTAATTTTCATCACTGTAGCTGTGCTCTTTATCTGCTTGCAGAGCTGTGATGTTGGAGTTTAACAGCTCCCTGGCTTTTCATGGCCTAGCACAAGGAAGCTGAAATAAATGGAAAGGAAAAGTTCTGTTTTGTGAAACTGTGGTGTCCCCCACAGCACACACCTTTCTGCCCACTGAATATTTCCTCATTTGCTTGTGAGACATAAGAATATATTTGGAGCCAGAGGTTGCCTTTAGCTGTAAAGTCACAAGGCAAAGCCAGGCTCAGTTGTCGATTTTAAAAAGCACAGACCTACTCAAAGAAAACTTCTTTTTCTGTGATAAGTGGAAAACCCAGTGTTGAAAGTGTCCATTTAACTCAAGTTTTTCATAGCTGAGAATGTAGCAGTTGAACAATTTGCACTGATGTAGTTCCTTTTCTCTCTTTTTTTTTTAATCAGGATTGCAGTTAAAATTTTTTGAAGATGGACTTTTCTTGGTTTTGTCAAAAATATTGAATGACAAAAATGTCAATTTTTTCAGCTTTCAATGCTAATAACTTGTTTTCTTTTTCATGTAAAATATTTCTATCAACACATTTCAACACATTACCACTGCTATGTCACTAGATTGTCTTGCAGAACCTTGAGTTTAAAGAGGGTTTAAAATTTACTGGTGCAGGAAATAGTTGAGAAGATTTCACCCAAAGAATTTTTGTCTTTAACAGAGCAGAGCCCCAATACTATCTTGTCTTTTCAAGCAAATTCCTGTGAGGGATGTTTGGAACTTGTATTTTTTAGTTTTTATGCAGCACTTCTGTGTTCCAGGCCAGGCTGGAGGGGGCTTGGAGGAATCTGGGATTGTGGAAGGTGTCGCTGCCCATGGCAGGGGTGGGATGAGATGGGTCCCTTCCAACCCAAACCATTCTGGGACTCTGTGATGTTGAGATTGGAAAGATGGCTGGATCTATTCCTTATTCAGCCCAGGCACACTGGGAGAGAAGGAAGTGGCCCTTCTCTCCTCCCTGCTGTGGCCCAGGGGCAGGAGACACCTTTGGACCAGGTGAGCAGCAGGACAAGGTGTGGGAGGCTGCACTTCCACACCCCCTTCCTCTGCAGGACCTCCTGGAATGGAAAACCCTCAGGAGCAATTCTGAAGAGCAGTGATTTATTCTCCACTTTCAAGTGATACTCTGAACCTTTTGAAGCAAAATGAGGTGGCTATATTTTTGTGTGTGTGTGTGTGTTTGTGTGTGTGTGTTGTTTCTTTTTTTCCCAGGGATTCCCCAAGTGGATGGCTGTCAAAGATTTTAATATACTGCAGGCACAGCAGCTAATTCTCAAATCTCTTGCAGAAGGATCTTACAGAGGGAAGCTAGGATGCAAATCCTTTTGAAGGCTTTTTCCATTTTGAAACCTATAAATAGGAAAGTAGGGCAAAATGACTTTGACAAGTTTAGACCTCACCTTCTTTAATTACTCTCTTTGGATCAACAACCTGACTGCAAATGCTTATCTGCTCCCACATTACGCACAGGTTTGGAGTTTATTTTTTAAGAATAGTGCATGACAATTCTGCATAATATTTTTAATACCCCTGGCCTCCAGGGATTTCCATATTCTAGTTGATCTTTACATTTATAATTGATATAAATGGTGAACAGGGCTGATTGCTTGAATTGTCCTTTCAGTGTTGGAAGTCTATTTATTTTTTAAGAATAGTAAATTTTCTTCCTAATTTTGTTTTTTCATTTCTTCTCCCTTTTTTAAAAAATGTAAGCATTTAAATTGAATATGCTTTGCTTCTGCTTAGTAATAATTGCTGATATAAACTTTAAGCTATAAATAAATTAGTTGCATGGGTGCTGTTTTTACAAAATGAGGCTTTAAAAATTGAGTTTTGGTCACCCTTCTATAATGCGTAATGTTTTAATAAATAAGATAAATTGTGATCCCTGTGGGTCCCTTCCAACTCAGAATATTCTCTGGTTATTTCCTGTCTCTGTGACTATTGCATGTACACAGTGTAAGGAGGAAGGTGGTTGGTGTCACTTTGCACAGAGCACACATGAAAAATAACACAATTGTGCTAAATACTGTGCTTGATTATGTGACAAGATTTAAGATGTGGCTGTTTTAGGGTGATTTATGCTTTTCTGTGGTATGAAGGGCTGTAAATCATGTTAATTTAGCACAATATTGTTTTTTAACTCATTTGTCATGCTAATATCCAGCCTTGATGAACACAGGAGACACAGTGAGTGCAGGGGGAATGTTTTAGAGCTGTGTGGTGATCAGGCTGTGTGGCCAGAGATGGAGAAATCAGCACACAAATTTACCATCAGTGCAGTGCAGAGGAGCAATTCAGTGCTCCAGGAATGGAGTTATCAGATTTCAATCCTGCTCCTTCCTCAAACCAGGAATAATGTGGCAGCAGGGCCAGGACAGGGATCCTCCCCCAGGGCTGGGCAGTGCTGAGGCCACACCTCGGGTGCTGTGCCCAGTTCTGGGCCCTGTCAAATCCACATTGTCTGAGAAATCCCTTCTCTCAGGATTTTTCTCCTGGGAAGCTGAGAAGCCTCAGAGAAAAAGGGAAACAATTTCTTATCTCATTTGCTTCTCCTGTGTTGTGCTCACATGTGGAATGTGTTTGGAGATTGTTTACCCACAGGTGATTGTTTTATTAGTTTCTGGTGTGAGTTGTTTTCACTCATTGGCCAATCAGGGCCAAGCTGTGTTGGGACTCTGGAAAGAGTCAGGAGTTTTCATTATTATCTTTTTAGCCTTCTGTAAGTACCCTTTCTGTATTCTTTAGTATAATTTAGTTTAGTATTCTTTAATATAATATAGTATGATAAAATAATAAATTAGCCTTCTGAGAACATGGAGTCAGATTCTCAATTCCTCCTTTGTCTGGGGGCAATGCAAATACAACAGGGTCCCTCCGCTCAGGAAGGACATTGAGGGGCTGGAGTGTGTACAGGGAGGGGTCTGGAGCACCAGGAATGGCTCAGCCTGGGCAAAAAGGAGGCTCAGGGGGGACCTTCTGCTTCTCCACATCTCCCTGGGTGCAGCCATAGGGAACTGGGCTCTGCTCCCACAGAACATGGGGCAGGACAAGAGGACACGGTCCTAAGGTGTTCCGGGGGAGGATTAGCTTGGATACTAGGGAGAAATTCTTCACAGAAAGAGTGATTAGACATTGGAATAGACTGCCCAGGGAGGTAGCAAAATCCCCATTCCCAGAAGTGTTTAAGGACAGGCTGGATGTGGCTCTCAGTGCCATGGTCTGTTTGACAACATTGGTGTTCAGTCATAGGTTGGACTCAGCGATCTCAGAGCTCTTTTCCAACCCAACTGGTTCTGTGTGATCCTGTGATCCTCTGTTATCTCCCTGGCATGAAGCACCTGGGGACAGTGTTCTGTCAGATCTGCCACAAGGAACAGTGTGGATATGACAGGCAGCAAACCAGGACCAACACACAGGAACCATCTAAGCTTTGGTGACTGAGGTGGCCATCAGAAGGATCAGATTGTAGAAGTGTCTCTCTCTCTCTCACTCCATTTTTTGACAGGAGCTGCAGATGAATAGCTCAAAGAAGACATCTCCATTTTGGATAGCTGTGTTTGCTCATGAGGCCTGCTGAGCTAGACCATAACTCACTCCATGCATCCATCTATCCAAATTCTTAACAAGAGCTGCAGGGCTGGAGAATTCTTCCCTTAGTCCTATTCAGGAGGGACAATCTTTGTCCTATGTGCTTAGGGACAGTGATTTTGTCTGTTTTCCAGTTATCTTTCAGCTTTTTTGCTATTTCTCCTGTATTGTGATTCCTCTTTTTTGCAAGATGGAACAGCCTCAAGCTGTGCCAGGGGAAGTTTAGATTGGAGATTAGGAAATATTTCTTCACCAAAAGAGTTGCCAAGCACTGTCTCAGTTTTCCCAGGGCCATGGTGGAATCATCATTTCTGGAATAATTTAAAAGATGTGAATGTGGCACCAGGGGACATGGGTTAGTGGTGGCCTTGGCAGTGCTGGGGGAGTGGTTGGACTTGGTGGTCTTGGAGGACTTTTCCAACCTAAAGGATTCTATGATTTTATGATTAATTTTATGAGTCTACCCTTTATACTTGCTGCTGCTTCACATTAAACCAAGACATTCTTACAGGCTGGGAACTTCTAGAAGCTTTATCTGACCCAACCAGTTTCCAGTTCACCCCATTCTTCTGTGAGTCACATCTAAACCTTTGGTATGCACTGGAGGAGGACAGTGAGCCAAATGCTAAAGAGATTTGCACCATAAATTTTGAGTCAAAATATGTTCCTGCAGTGTGTCATCTCTGGCCACAGCTGTGTTATTGTGAGTGCACAGAGACTTCACAGAGCTCACAGGAGAGAACTTGCATGTCCAAGAGGAGCATCCACTGCCAGCTCTAATTCTATACTGTCCCATGCCATAATTGCACATAGTTTGAGAATGTGACCACACTAAATAATTCTGAAATCTCTGAATATTGCCAACACTTGGACACATAGCACTGAATTTGTTTACATATGTACAAATAATAGCACCATTTACCTTCAGCTCTTAGAAGGATTCTAGTGCCAGCTACCACAGTCAAGGTCTTAGACAGAGTCCAGGCTCCATCAGATGTTTTACTGCTCGTGTGGTCTGCTAAATGTTGTCTGCCAAAATGTTTTTAACCTCTTGATGCTATCTCAAATCACAAAGTGTTAAGGCAGCTAGGTGGCTCTTAATTAAAATATTTTAAAGGAAATTAATAATATCCATTACCAGATATTTTCCTTGTTGTTCTGATTTTATTTCTCCAATGTGCTGTTTTTTAAAACAAGTGTTTCAGTTTATTATTCATAACAAGGCTGTGAACTACAGGAACAAATTCTAGTGATCCATTAGGTCATTGATGTCTCCAGTCTGCTGGCCCCAAAACACCCAGTCAGAACCAATGGATCTCAGTAATTCAGGCTGGTTTTGAGCCAAACTTTAGCATTTTCTGATTTGTCACATCTGCCTTTTTATGTCAGAGCCTCTACTTCTGAATGTGTGGCAGCCAGAAGAAACACTCACTGCAAAGCATGAGAATATAAAGATTTCAAACAATATTTGTGCCACACAGTGGGAACTCTGATCCATATTTTCTGTGTAGGTCTGTACTTCCTCCTACATGAGCAAGACACAATTTTTGGGGAGGTCTGAGACCTCGTGGAAAGACCATAGGCTCACAGATGAGCCAAGTATGAGAGTGTCTGTGTGGCTGTGCTGGTTGTCAGCAGAGTGGCTGAACACATAGCCATGAACTGCTGTGTCCAAGGGAGGGCAGAGGTGGATGGATCTGCTCAGTCAGTGATTATGGATGTCCCTGAAGGCGCAGTGGAGATGCAGAGCCTTAAACACTGAAGTTTAGCCTGTAACTCCCTTTTTAGGGGTTATTTTGTGAGCCACTTAGAGCACAACCTTTGTCAACTGCAAGTTAAAGGTGAAGCTCCCTTGGCCCCCCTGCCCCTTCCTCTTCTGTGAGAAGAGTGTTCAGCAGGTATCTCTCTCTGTTACTGAAACAATCTCTGACATCTCTGATCTTTTCTGGGTATTTTGCAGCTGGTGCAGATGTGGAAAATGCATGGAACAGTTCCTGAATTCCCACTAGTGGGAAGAGAACAGATTTAAATATAAATTGTACATAATATGGGATAGAGGTGTTCACTAAATACAGATATATTAAACAGCTATGATAAATCAGTGATGTTGCCTTTCACATGGCCAGCACAGAAAACCCTTTCATGGTACAACCTGTTCTTCTCCCAAAAGTTTGGAAGTGTTCCTGGGAGGAACATAAGCCATCCTCTGCTCTTCTGGGTTGCATTTGATGCAGATACTGGAAATACAAAATGTTTCTGGTTAACTGAACCAAGGCAGAGCACTTTTCTCTAATTTTTGAGGGAGGTGTGCCTTTGTGCTGCATTAACTCCCTTTTGTTTTCTACAGGCAGAAGCTGTGGCCACAATTTTGTTTTCCTAATTTCCTCTGATTTTAGTAGCTCTTGATTGTGGTGCCCCTGTGTAATCGTTCAAGGTAGATTGTTAGTGTAAGCTGCATGGCAAGGTCTGCCTCTATTCAATGTGTTGCTGGCTATAACAGAGGCCCCAGACTAAGGTCAAAATTATTATGTGGAGATTAAACTGTAGAATTTAATTATGTATTCTGTTGCTCCTAGTACATTTATTAATTTAGCAGTACAAACTGACTGGAGCTAAACAAGCAGGGCTGATTAATTTGCAAAGACATCTAGGTAACAGATTGTGATCAAAGTGGAGACCTGATCCTGTTAGATTGAAATGTGTTGTTTTGTGCTACATGAAGGACATAGAGCAGCATGGTTTATCTTTATCAATGCTTTCCTCTGAAGGAAAGGAACAAGCTTGCAGATATAATCAGCGCTGAGGCAATGCCACTCAATAATTACCCACTGTCTCATCATAATCCCGGAACTAAGCCCCTGCCCAATCCATCTGGGACACTTTTCCATCTATTGCACAGCTCAAGAATACGTGTGTAAGCTATTACCTCTGGTCCTGCTATCTCTCCCCTGAGTAAAGATTCATAGCAGTGACCAATTATGTTGCAGGGGGCTTCTCTGTCTTTCTGTCTGGTTTATTTTTTTTCCCTCTCTTTTTTTGCCCCTGAATCATCCTGTATTTCTTAATTATAGTAATGGCACATTAGTGCCCTGCTACTCTGGGGTGCAGGAGCCTACACAGCTACAAAAGTGGTGCTGCTTGTCATCACTTGTAAAGCAAATTTTAAAGTAATGGGGATGTGAGAAAAGCTTGTGTTGATGTGATCAGGCATCTGAAAGCTAATTGAATGCTACAGGTGGAAGTTTCTATTCTTGGGAGGATGGGAAGGACCCAGTTTGCATGGCAACTAGAAGTTCACAGACTGAAATCCTTATTGTAAAAAAAAAAACAAAAACAACAGCAAATGATGGTAGGAGAACCAGTGGTCAAAGAATGGATTTGGGATGGTATCACCTCAGAAGGGATGGAGAATGGGCCAAATTCCCGTTCTCATGGGCACAGGATGCAAAACTGAGGTCAGCAGTGTGCCAGCAACTACCTTGCTCTGCATCCCTGGTGCCAGGAACAAAGAGAAATACCCAGCCCATGGCCCAGAGGTCCCAAAGCTCAAGCCAGTGTTTAAAAGGGGAGCAGAGGAGCTTCGTGGAGGTCTTTGCCTTAGACTAAGCAGGATCAGCAGGGACAGCTGCAGGGTCTTGAAAGTCAGGACACTCATTTACCACGGATTTAAGAGGGTCTCTGGTGGTGTTCTGTGTTGATAATCTGGTGATTCTCGTATGCTGGGCAAGGAAGAAAAGTGGAAGGAGGAAAGAGATGGCTTGAAAAGGATGAAATCCCAAATAATTGCTTTATGTGATTGCTAGAGGAAATGTTTGTAGGCACGAATCAGATTTTCTCCCCCAAGGCTGATCATCGTGAGAAGTTGCTGTGATGTCTCTGTGTCTGTTAAGTATTGGAGTGAAATGCTCTGAATCACAGCCCTGCCCAGCACTGTTATCACAGGGATGGATTCAAGAGAAGACTCTGGATGTCTCTTTGCCTGTTTCCCCTTGCCCAACAATGGGAGGGCACCTTTCCCTTTCCTTCCCCTTGTGTCTCTGCTGGAAAAACGAGCACACACACCTATAATGAAATGTGCAGTGCTGATTGTCTTATGGACAGGGATTTTTGGCCCCAGTGGAACCTGAGGCTCAGGGATCCTCAAGGACTGTATGATCTCTATAGGCAAAGCAGGCAAAATGTAGGGAATTAAATATAGAACCTGAGAGAAGTGTCCTGGCTAACAGAGCAGGTCAGTGATAAAACCAGGGAGGCAATTCCAGCCTCCCAGCCTAGTCACCCCCTAAATTCTTGGAATTTAATAGCAGAAACATTTATACCACAGGATTGCAGTGATTTTAGCAGAGGAATCTTATTCATGGAAGTGTGACACTTTTTAGATGCACCAGTTTATAGACAGAGCAGAGTTAAGTGCAAAGACACAACACTGAATTGATCTCTGAAGAGCAAACCTGAGTGGGTTTGCTTTTTCCGAACACCAAGAGATAAATCCATATTTTGGTGATCTAACAGGTGGCACTTCTTTCAAGGAGAAATCAGAACGAAGCTGCTGGATGATAAGAAATACTAAAAAAAAAATCAGGTAATTTATTTTTGTGTGTCGTTCAAGGATTAATCCCCTTACTATAAATTCCTCCTGAATTATTTCCGCTTCATTCTGAAAATCTTGTCTATGGGTGAAAGCAAGCCTTTTATTTTTTTTCTAGTCCAGAACTACTCACAATAAGCTTTGGTTTTATTTATTTTTTTATCTAGATACCTTTTTTTTGGATACAACTAGCGCAGAACAAACATGCAGCATTTCCAAAAGACCTGTTTTCTGGAAAAAGAGACTTTGAGAGATCTTCAGTTTCCTTGTTATTACTTCTAGAATGATTTAGTGGTGGAAATGTGTGTCTGGAGGGGGGTGTAATTTTTCCTTTTCTGATTAATAACCCTGAGGCAGGGTCATCTTTAGCCATGGTCGTGGGGACTGGCTAGACTGGTCCAGATGGTGCCATGTTGGCTAACTTCCTGTCAATACTCTTAACAGCTTACAGATAGGTTTATCAGGACCAGGCAATAACTCAGTCTAGACAAAAGAGTCTATCAGGCATCTAAACTAACAGAAGGAAGACAGAGGATATTCCTAATTTTCACATATCAGTTGGGCTGCCCACTTAAGACCCGGTGTGAGCTGTCCTCTGTGAGACAGAAATTGCTCATTAGGACACTGTGCTCAATTCTGCCCTCTGGGTAGAGACTCTTTCCCCCTATTTTCCAGCCAGAATAGCTGAGGTCCATTCTTGAAGCTGCAGTGTTCAAGCCTCCCTTCTTTCCCCATCGTTGTCCCCAGTTCCAAATTTGTCCGCGTGAATTTTATCCCCACACAGACAGGATAAAAGTTTTCTTTGATCAGAACACAACCTCCTTTGGGCTTCCAAATATTTTTTCTTGCCCCGAATTCTTAATTCTTGTATGATCCATGCTTGTGGGGTTCAAAGAAGGTAACAACTGGTTTCCATGCCCCTTCTCTGTAGGAATGTGAAGAGCCCAGTAGGTCACTGGGGACTGGAGGCTTGTTTTTAACCTGGCTTTTGGTTTTGATATTCAAAATACACCCAATGTTTAAACACTTCAGTGTCTGTCAAAAAGAATCTTCTTGGAAAGAAGGCTGAAGATGCCAGCCCCTGCTGGAGATTTGTTTTTTGAAGTCTCTGTTCAGCAGCCTTTTCAGCAGGCTGAGGGGTGATCAGAGAGCACTGTGCTGTATTGGCTGCCTTAGGGGAAATATTCTGCATGAATCCTGTAGTCATGGTGCTTTCATTATGCTGATGTCTTTGTCCAGGACTAGGGAATCTTCTTCCCATTCCCACTCAATCCAACAGCTCTGCTTTGCCTGCTTTACTCAGGGTGAAAACGTCCTCCTCTTTATTTCCTGCTTTATTTATTTTACACATCCCAGCTCATGCCAGCCTCTCTCAGGTTGACATTCCTCTTCAGGATGGGATCAAGGACTCTACCTTTTGTCTCTGACAGTGATAGACCTTCTCCTGGGCCTGGTGGGACCATGTGCAGAAGAAGACCCAGCCTTGGCTCAGTCTGGATGACAGAACAGGGCCCTTATTCCAGCCCACGCCTCCATCTCTGCTGTTTGATAGAACTGGGCTGAGAGTTGTGTTTTTTAATTTTATTTTATTATTAGGCTTCATGCTTGAGGGATATTCATAAATGGTTTATGATAATTTATCAGCCCACTTGGGTGAATATTGAATTTTGTATTTTACATGGCATGCCAATTTCCCATCTGTTGTATTTGAATAATATACAGGATAGACACTACCACTCAAGTAATCCCTTTACTACCAAATCAATATACAGTGCATATGGTGCTGTTTGGCCCACAGATATTTATTGTAGGTCTCTTTGGATAATTATCTTCTAACTCCCCCTGTGTCCTGGTTCTGTAAGCCCTGATCCTGCAAATGCCTCTGACATGAGTGGCCTCACACATGTGAGCCCTTCAGTCATGTTTACTGAAAGTTTATTTGTAAAACCTTCAGAATGTTCTGTTTGTGGCACCTTTCATTATTCCTGGAGAGCACATGGGATGGGATGCTGGTTGTTGCAGATGATGCTCATCTTTTCTGTTGCCTGCCA
Organism: Camarhynchus parvulus; assembly: GCF_901933205.1. Lineage (NCBI taxonomy): Eukaryota > Metazoa > Chordata > Aves > Passeriformes > Thraupidae > Camarhynchus > Camarhynchus parvulus. The sequence goes on along the minus strand of NC_044575.1, from coordinate 57,885,048 downwards.
AGATTTTCTGTTCACATAGATTTGCATGACATTTCTTCAACTGGAAAACAGTTTGGGGAACCTTGCTTTAATGAAGGCTGATGCTGTTGTTTCAAAGAGAACACAGTCAAATGACTTTACCAAAAAAAAAAAATCCCCAAACAAACCCACACCTCACCAAATTATCTGCAGAAGCATTTTGACCCCTTTTTGGTGGGGAGATTGCTTTTGAAAGGTTATTTGTGATCATTGTAAAAGAGACTCCCATTCTTCAGTTAAAACTGAATTCTAACAGAATTTCTCTAGATATATTGATGTGGGAAGGTGCTTTTTGTCCCATGGTGATGTTAAGGTTCTTTCAACAAGTCATTTTAGCACCTCGGAAAATTTATTTCAGTGCTGCATTTGCCAGGGAGCAAACACAGAATATTTTAGGATGTGATTGAAGGGCTGGAAATATTTAGATATATATTTTTTTTCTGCTTTCTTTGGTACAAGAAAGCACTCTCTCCATGGCTGCATCACTCTCAGGTTCTGAACTCAGCTTTAAAGAACAAACAACTCAACCTGGATTCCTTCCTGCTGAGGGGATTCTGTGGGAAGTAAAAGTCACAGAGTCTTTCCCTGATTCACCAGTGCTTGAGGCTGCTCAGCGGTGTAAGGGAGATCGATTTTATTTGCCCTCCTCCTTGGGGCATCAATACACAATTTTACAAGAGGAGCATTACAGGGTCTGGGTGGGAGTTTGGAAAGGGGCAGATGAGACCTGGCGAGGCTTGGAGGGGCAGTGGATGGGGCTGGGAGTGGCAGATCCAGCTTGAAATTCAGAGTTTCATTAAAAATAATTTCATCTATTGGTCATAAGATTTATTTTCCAGGTCTTTTTTGTTTACATCCCAGCTGTCTGTGTGATGTTCCTTAAGGAGATCAGCAGGTTGCAGGGGCTGTGGGGAGTTTTGTGGGGATGTGGAGATGGATAAAATCCCCAGAATTTTGGTGTGTTTGCGCAGGGCTGGAGGAGAAATTCCTTCTCCCGTCCCTTTGCTAGAGATGGGCTCAGCAGGGATCCAAGTAGGATAGGTGGGAGTGGGCATTGCTCATGGGTAATTTGGGGAAGTAAAACTCTAAAAATCATCCTCATCCCATAGGGTTTAATATCTGAGATGGGTGGGACAATGAGGGAAAGCCTTGAAGTTAAAGTCCACCTTTAAATCTTGGTCTGTGACAGCGCTGGGAAAGGCTCCCAAACACTGCGCAGGAACTGAGCTGTCCTCATCAAGAGGAAAAATTCCCTTTGACATTGGCAGCATTTCCTTAAATGCCTGTGGTACATCTCCATGGTCTGGAAAGAGGAAACAAATAAATACTAATGAATCAATCTGACAGCTCTCAGATGTGTAACAGGGCAAAGGTGCCCTAGCTCCAGGTAAGCGGAGATGAGTAATTAAAGGAAATAATTATTATGTGTTTGTTTAATTGAAAATCTCCCGAGGGGAAACGAGATAATTTTAAGTAAATGCTTTCACCAATGCATTAAAAATACATTTGTGATCAAGTCTAGATTCTCAGAGGCAGATGGGCAGGCCTGCAGGCAGACAGGGCTGCTGCAGCCACCCACTGCAGCAGAGCACTGGGATGGGGCTTCAGCATAAGGAGGAAAAGATAAAACCAAGGGAGTGGTGTTTTTTAAAACCTGAGCAGATGCCTGCAAAGTTTCTGTGTGGTAGGAATGGCTGGTTGGATCTTCTCTTTTGCTCAGAGCAGGAGAAAAGTGGTTTGGACTTGCTGGGAGAATATTTTATACCTTCACAATCTGTGTGAGTGTGTGTGCCTATGCATGCAGCACATGCTCATTTGTTCCCCATGGCTAAATCACCTTCCATCTACCTCTGAAAAGGATTTTCTCAGTGTTTCCTCGCCTTTGACAGGTTCAAAATAAGGCCTTCTAAAGGGCCTCACCCAAGATTTTGAAATTTGCTGATTATCTCCGAAGGTTAAGTCAGGAGGAAGTGAGTTTTGGCTGCTGGATGGACAGAAACTGGTTTTAAATTATTTCAAATGGTTTCAAATGGTTTTAAATTTATCTAGACATTATATTCAGAATTTTCTCAGCCTGGTCAGTTCTCTGAGGGTAATAGGGTATAAGAACCCCTAAAATATAAATGTGGAACTCTCTGATCTATGTCCTTGAATCTTGTAATTTGAAGACCTACCAATGTTCCTGTCTCACAACCTCTTCTGACTACAGGATGAGGATCTGATGTTATGCTTAAAACTGAAACCTGTTCTCTTCATTCCTCTGGACCTATGGTGGAATGCACACTAATATTTGTTTAGTATATTCTCAAGCAATTATTTTGATAAGTCCTGAGATAAAGCAGGAGGCCTGGTCGATGCTAAACAAGCATTTCATTCCTTAATGGGCCATTTCTTTATTACCCTGCCCTTATGCCAGATGTGCCCAGGTCTGGAACTTCACATTTGTGAGTAGTTTCTTTATCTTCAAAACAGTGACTTGCAGGGTAGGGCTTCAATTCAGATATTGCTGCAGGCATTTCTAAATCATTTCTCTCCCCCCTGCACACACCCATTCTTCAGCCTCCTCTATTGCATCCCCTCTGCCTGGAAAAGTGAGATTTTTACTGTGCAGAAGGTGTCTTCTCTTGGAGGCTGAGATTCAACCAGTGCTTGAGCTGTATTATGTTTCTTTCTCTGTTTTAATGCTTTTGCGCTGGCACCTGTGACACGATCCTGTGTGTGATCCAAGGTGATGAAATCCAATCAAGCTGAAACTCCTGAGTTCCCTTGGACAAGGCAGGTTGCTGGGTGGCCAGGCTTCACCCTCTGCTCTGCAGTGCCGTCACCTCAGCCACCAGAGCTGTCACTCTGGTGACAGGAGTGAGGCGGCAGAGCAGGAGCCAGGTGGGAGCTGTGGCTATGCAGAGGAGGAGCTGCATGGGGGGGTCTGCAGGAAGGGATAGGAGAGGTTTAAGGAGGGGGTTATTCCTGAAATAGGAAATGGGTGGTGTTCCAGGCACCAATTCTCGCAGCAGTCCATCACCTAATTCAGAAAATCTCTTAGAACAGGTTGGTTTTTTTCTTTTCATGGAACCACAGAATGATTTGGGTTGGAAAGGAACCTTAAATCTCATCCAGTTTCACCCCTTGCCATGGACAGGGATGCTTTCCACTAGCCCAGGTTGCTCCAAGCCCTGTCCAATCTGGCCTTGGACACTTCCAGGGACCCAGGGGCAGCCACAGCTTCTCTGAGCACTCTGTGCCTGGGCCCCACACCCTCATAGGGCAGATTTTCTCCCCAGTATCCCATCCATCCCTGCCCTCTGGCACTGGGAAGCCATTCCCTGTATTCTGTCACTCCAGGCCCTGGTCAAAATCCCTCTCCAGCTCTCCTGGAGCCCCTTTAGGTACTGAAAGGTGCTCTGAGGTCTTCCTGGAGCCTTCTCTTTTCCACATGGCCTGGTCATGTCAAGCTATTCATCTACCAGCACCCCAAGCCCTTGTCAGCAGGGCAGCTCTCAATCCATTCTCTGCCCAGTCTGTATTTGTCTCCTTGATATTGACCCAACACACTTGCAGAACCATTTTATTTATTTATTTATTATATATTTTATTTTATTTTATTTTATTTTATTTTATTTTATTTTATTTTATTTTATTTTATTTTATTTTATTTTATTTTATTTTATTTTTTTTCCACTCTCTTGCAAGGCTTTTCACAAAAGCCCATTTACAACATGTCGGACTTTTTAATGTTCTCTTCCCACTTGAAAGTAGCCTTCCCCCCACTGGAAGAAAATGTGAATAATTGGGAAATATCAGCCTGTGCCCCATAGGCTGACAGATCCTCTCTGCTGGCCCTCACAACCAGGCACAAAATCTCATTCTTATAAATGTTATTTTTCCTTTTTATCAAAAGCTACATCTCTGCTGTGAGATAATTTCAGGAAAGTTTGGGCAGGTGAAAAATAGGAAAAAATACATTCTTTATTATTTATTATTGTTTATTTCCTATAAAATTAGGAAAAAATAGGAAAAATCCAGCCCCAATCCTTAGGTTTTTCAACTACCAAAATCTCTTGACTAATTAATTGAGTTTCATGGAGAGTTTTATCTTGGTGTGAGTGCATACACAGACATCTGGAGTGCAGCTCAAGGGGCCTCAACTCAACCCCTCCATTCTGTCAGAAGCTGGACCAGAACCTCCTCCCTTCCCAGCTCCTCCCATCCCACCAGACCCGCTCCTGCCATTTCCAATCCTCCAAAGATGGGTGAACTCCCTGCAGAGGGGCTGTGGAGCTGGTGCCCAGCTCTGTGCCTCAGTTCCCCCAGCCTGGCTGGGCCATTCCCCCCTCTCCCAAATGCTGGCTGAGGCAGAGCTGTGGATCTCTGCCATTTGGCTGAGGGTCAAGCAGAGCAGGCAGAAGCCCTGGTGCTTGGCAGTCTTGAAGGATTGGAGCACAGTGCCTGCTCCCTCTGTTGAAAGGCTCCCATCCTTTTCCCTCCAAGTGGGCTGTGGGCCCCTCTCCTGGATACCCCAACAGCAGCAATGTCTGGAATTGCTCTTTCATTCTGCTCCACCCAGGAGGTCTCATTGCTCAGAGATCTCATTTCTCTGGGACCTTCCCTTGGTTGTCTTTATCCCTGCCATTCCAGGGCTAATCTAAGGATGCAGGCCCTACCTTGGGCTACCCTGGAAGGCTGCTTGGAAGCCTCATCCAGCACAGCAGAGCACAGCTGCCCATCTTGGGAGCAAGGCAAACTGGCAGCAGTACATCACACCTGTGCTCCATGCTCTGAACTGGCTGCCAGCTCCCTCCTGGGCCCCGGCCAAGGCTGGTTAAATATCGATAAAGCCGGAAATGAACTGAGCTCTGGCCAGATCCAAAGGCTGCTTTTCTGCCTTGCCTCCCTCCTCACAACACCTGAAATGCCATCTGAGCCCAGATCTGTGGCCACATGGCTGGTGCCCTGCTTGGATAAGGATCTCTGTTATAAGCCCACTGCTTTGTGGGGCCTGAACCCAAAGCCTGGGAATTCAAAGGGAGTTTTGCCATGAATAAAGTGGGGAGAGGCATCTACAAGAACATCATGTGGAGACAGGAGGGAGCAGAAGAACAAAGAGAAGGAAGGAGCAGAAGAACAAAGAGAAGGATCAATGCTTATCTTGGTTGCTCAGAGAAGCTGTTGCTGCCCCATCCCTGGCAGTGTCCAAGGCCAGGTTGGATGGGGCTTGGAGCAACCTGGTATAGTGGAAGGTGTCCCTGCAGGATTTTGGAACTGGATGTTCCTTAAGGTCCCTTCCAGCCCAAATCATTCTGTCATTTTATAATGTTTGAGCTAGATTTCCTTATCCAAGGAAGAAAGATTTGAGAAAGGAAGATGAGGGTTGGCTTCTGCTTTTTTAACACAGCACAGGTATTTTTCCTGCTTGTGCAGAAGGCACTTGCTCAAGCTATGTCAGGGAAGGAAGAAATTTTTTACCAAAAGAATAATAAAGCACTGGAATGCTCTTCCCAGGGAGATGGTAGAATCACCATCTCTGGATGTGTTTAAAAAAAGACTGGCCGTGGCACTTGGTGCTAGAGTCTGGCTGAGGTGTTAGGGCATAGGTTGGACTTGATTATCTTAGAGGTCTCTGCCAACCTCATCATTCTGTGATTCTATGAGGTTCTCTGAGTTGAGGACACCTGAGAGCTGTGACTTAGTGAATTCAGTGTTAATGCTGATGTGAAGCGCTCTGTGGGGTCAAGCCAGCACCTTCACTATTTCATCCTCCAAGTTCCCTGAACATCCTCAAAATTATGTTTTGACAGTCAGTGAAAGAGGCCAGGCAGCAAGCAGGAGGATTTCTTTGTACTGACACAGAAACTTGTTTGGGATTTGCTTATCTTACTGTGATTTGTCTTTTTAAGATTTCCATCCTGGGGAATGATGGGAAGGCATCCCCTGAGGGAAGGGACTCCTGGTCCACACGTGACTACCTCCAAATTGTTGTGCTGGCCATTTCATCACTGGGCAGAGACAAACCTTGGTGGACTCCAGCCACCTGCCCTGGAGAGATGCAGGGAGCCAAAACATGCCATAAGTGCAGTTCCCTCCGTGGCTGTATTTCAGATTGTCCAAAATACCACCCCTGTGCTTCACTGACAAGATGAGCTTCGTCTTCTCACTCTCTGCTGTGCACAGGCTGTGCAAAGCTCCTTCCAGTCCCTCTGAGTGCCTGTGAGACCATCCTGGACATGGTTTTTTACAGCCCACTCACTTTGGAGCACCTTAACACCCTACAAACTGCAGTCCTGGAGAAAACTAAAAAGTCCCAGTTTATCCCAGCATCTTCTTACTGGTAATGGCTGCAGACCATAAGGGCAGGGTAGAGAGTGAAAATTCCCCTATATTTTGTTCCATATCCCAGACATGTGCAGCTCAGAGACTTCCCAACACAGAGACAGTGTCTTTGCATTTATTGGTCTGGGATGGATTTTTATTCCATTGATTGGTTTAGGAGCTCTATGATTTAAACTTTTGGCACCCAAAACTTCCTTTGGCAATGAGATCAGCAGCCTTACAGCAAAAACACTCATTGACCTCATTGACCTCATTCATTTATTTTAGAATACATCAAACAATCATTCCGGTTGATATTGCTCAAGAGACAGTACATCCTCATTCCTGGTCACCTTCTCTATCCCTCTTTTTATATTATAGGTTCTTGTTGTATGCAACTTTCATCTTTCCTTTTTTGACCTGTGAAGGCTTTGTCAGTTTAGGATTCCTTCTGTGGAAACCATTACTTCAGCAAACCTCGTCACCCACCTCTCCATCCTTTTTTTAGCTCTAAATCTCTGCCTGGCACAGTGAGATGAAAATTGCCTGTGATGCTTAGGACATTAGGCACAGCTTCCACAGGAACCTTCACACACCAAGCATTTTCCAGCTCCCTCACCAAGGGCACCTGTGTTGTGTATGAGCAAATCTGTCACCAATGGGACACCCCAAAGCTGTCCCTGCAGCAGCAGCCACAACCAGAATGGGAATGGAGGGATGCCAGCCTGTAGAGAGTTTGCAGTTATGAAAAAGCCAGAGAAGAAATTGTTAATAACATAGAGGTACCTGGTATCAACTGTTTGGGCACTCCTCAAAGCATCTGGGTATTCCCTGTAACTCAGAAATGATTATAAAAGCAGCTCATTCCATCACACAGCCTGTTGAGAATTTCATGCATGCACTGGGAAAAAAAAATCATGATTGCTAAACGCCCCATTTTCTTTTCAAGACACTGTGCTAGTCTGAAGTGGTGTATGTATACATTTCAGGCAAATGTGTACTTTGTCTTCAAATGAACAGCTTTCAAAATGATCTTTGGTTAAGCTCCCTTTTATTTTTATCTTTTATTCGCCTACAATGCCAGCTGAGGTTACCCATCTCCCGACAGCTACCAAATGGACTCGTAATTGTAAGGCTCGGTGATTTAATTAGACTCATTCTAAACACTCACATTTTTATCAATTAGTTAATGGGCTAAAGAGAGTCTTATTGTTGGAGCCAGGTCATTTGGAAGCTGGAGCCTTCGTGAGGGCAAGAAGCTGAAGAACAACAGCGTTAATATCTGTAATTAACCTCACGAGTCCTGGTTTGTTCAATTAGGACTGAACCCCCTCTCCATCCATATGCCTTTCGTCAGATGGGCTTTTAATTTGAAATAATTGTTGCAGAAAAAAATCAACAAATAATAGCTTCTTTTTTTTTTCCTTTTTTTTTCCCCTCAAATGCAGACACATATAAAAACAAAAAGCACAATCTTGACACACGTGCCTGTGAGCTATTTATTAGAGCCTGGTTAATTCACAGCTCCTGTATAAATAATCATTCTAGGTTTTTAAAGATTAACAAAGCTCTTGGTAACAGATATTGTGGGATCTTTTCAAATTGATCCTCATCTTGTAATATGTATCTGTGTCTTTTTTAATGCTGCCTTTTCTACAACTACCAAAAAAAAAAAACTTTGGGCTTTGATTACTTTTTGCAATTTGTTGCATGTGAGTTCTGTGCTTTGGGAGTCTGATACATCTGGTAGTTGTTTTTTTCCTGAGGACGAGCTGTCTGGTATAAATACATCTGTTATGAATGAGAAAAGAGACATACAGAACAGCCCACGATTACAGAATTAAAAAATTATTACAGAACTACAGCAGGTTCAGCATGCCTGTCTTGTATATATTAAAATACACTCACCCATCTATGATGTTTAATTAGTCATGTTATACTGTAAATATTTAAATGTATATGTGTCTAAATGAGTGTATGTACTTGGATGTGCACATATATGTGAGAACCAAGCTTTGCTTGTGGTGTGCACACGATCTTTCTACCTTAAAAATTTCAATTATTCATTTTTATTTATAGGGATTATATATATATATTTACCAGTGTGTATATACAGATGTATCTATACAAACATAAAAGCCCACTTTCCTGGCTTGCTGAGACAATAGGCACTCTGTGTGTCTTTAATCTTGTATATAATGTACACACAGTAAACATGCCCTTAACACTTGCTCCTGCATTTTCTTCTCTGCAACTTATTCATCTCTGTTCCAATTGCCATCTACAGATAAATCCTGGGACAGACACACAGATGATTTTTTTAAGCTGCCTTTGAATTCATTCAGTCAAAAGAGAACAAAATTAATTAGAAAGATTTAAGGATGGGCGTGATCACATCAGCGCAAGGCATTTAAAAGAGGGTCGGAGGTAGGTAAGTAGATACTAAAAATACCTCCTGGATTACGTTAGGTCCTCAATCATAGGCATTAATTGCATATTGCTTCCAAAGAGAAATGTCTCTGCCCAGCCAACACACCCACACCTGCTCAGTTCTGTGTGCAAGCACCTAATTCCACTGAACTCAAGGGGCTATGCAGATACACAATGGAGTAACTGGCGCTGCCAGCAGCAGCACTGGATTTTTCCATGGTTAGGGCTTCCCTTAGGAGGGAGGAATTCACTCTGGAAATGGGGTCCATACCTCAGGCCAGCCATGTGGGAGGCCTCAGACCCAAGCCTGGCCAACACAGAGGTGCTACTGAGCCCACACCTTAATCCCAGACCCCAAACTCTGCAGGGTCCTGGGGACACCTGGGCTGCACCAGGGCCATGGCACAGCGTGGCCAGTGCCACCAGTCCAGCCCTGCTGCCACCCCAAGCCCAGCCTCCAGCCCGGGAAGGATCGAGCCCTCCCCAGCACAGCCATTCCCATCACAAAGCACGGTGGGTCCAACCATAATTGGTTCCAAATTAAGCAGGATTAAATAACAGAAACGTAACATAGCACAAATGCTGAGAAGTCAGGCCTTCTTTTTTTACACAGTTGTCCCTTTTTTTTTTTTAACAGCGCCAAAGAAAGAGGCAAATTGTTGTGTAAAAATACGTGAAAATAATAGTGGTCCTGGAAGGAATGTTTTTCTTCTCTCTGGCTGTTACAAAAACAGTTGACTACTGAGAAGCAAAGAGGAAATTTGCAAGAAAGGGCACAGCACAACAGCAGCGGGGACTGTTAGGGGGAACGGTAGGTGCTTTGTTATTTCGGGAACTTCACTGTAATTTTAAAGCGTTATTTATAATAGTAATAATGCCAGCCAACTTGTTTCACTTAATACACAACCAGCCTAAATAAAAGGCTACAAAAGCAGCTGGGAACAGTACAGTTTCCTACTGTAATTGTGTGTACGTATCCCAACATCTGATGAGCCCCGCTCTACGTTCCCTTATTGTTATCGCCAACAATTATTCCCGTGCATGCGCCGCAGCGCCCGGAGCTCCGCTGAGCCGCACAAAATGCACTCTTTGTCTCCTTAATTATTAGGCAGACAGTTCATTCTGTCCCATGTCCAAGTTCCAGACAGGTGGAATAAGGAGGTGGCATCTGTCTTAATATTGAATGCCACGCTTCCCCCATCTGCCGCCGTAGCAGCGCGCGCGGGGGCTGCTTGGCTTCGGTTGCTCCGTCCCGCACCCGGCCATATGCCCCGGTGTGCCACACGTGCCACCGCGGCCGCGAAGGAGCCGGGGTCAGGCACGTGCTGGAGTCAGCAGGTGACAGTCAATGCCGCCACCGAGAGCCGCCCCCCGCGCCAATAGAAAGGGGCCTTCAAAGTCAATTGACGGGAACGGAGCCGGCGCTGCCAATCAAATTTTTTTGCAGGGCATACCTTCCAGGCTAGGCAAATAAGAAGATTTAGAGCACATGGCAGTTCATCGTTTATAATCCTGTCTTAGCCCAGCATGGCTTAGTGATAGTTCTGTGACAGATGATGAGCACATGACAGCTGGGGGATCTTATACAAACTCATACAGTAAAATTAAAATTAAATTAGTGACACACTTGTACACATTAGTTGTGCAACAGTTATGCAATCTGTTCGGGACCCTTAATGCAAACCATTGCTGATTTAAATAATTTATACTGGTGCCGAGGTGCTGGGTTGTGGGGTTTTTTCCCCTCTCCCAGAAGGAATGCAGCATTTGCACATTTTTAGCTTTAAACAGCTCTGTCCTTTTCATTCTGTTTGTCCTCTCTTTTTTTCTCCAGAAAGAAAGCAAAGACTTCATTTTTTTTTTTTAAGTTGAAATGTTCAGAAGGGCTGTTCTGGAGTTCTGGGAGTGGTTTTTTTCTTGCTGAGTGCACCATGCGATTCATAATATTATGGCTGTTTTATTTTCCTACATAGCCACACTAGGCTGCCATTTAAAAAAACCCAAACAAATAAAAACAAACATACTGATCTCCCCCCCTCAAGATGCAGAATAGGAAGGAAACCTATAAGATTTGGGTGTTTTTAAATGCAGGAGTATAATAAACTGGCTGTTCTTTGGCTCTTTAATCTGATAATCTTGTTACTATTTTATGTTTGTGTGTTGGGGGAAAAAAAAAGAGAGAAGTAATCAACGAAATGATGACAGTAGATCTGCAGTTTGAAAAGACTCATAACTTTAAAGCTTAGAGGGCCTGATCCTTTTATCCGCGTGGGCTTGACACCAGACTACCTCTATTAGCTTTAGTGGAGTTCCACCTGATTTACACAGGGTAAACAGAGACAGTATTCGACCCTGAAATCCTTTTTGGAAGGCCACTCTCTACACCAGCAGCATGTATTTACTGCTCCTTCCCAATCCCCCTGTGTTTCTCAGTCACTAAAATTACAGCTCAGCCACATAAAGTGGTTTTACCCTTGTGAGTAGCAAAACTGGGGTGTCCAAAAGCCATTGCAGTGCTGATCTATACTGCAATAATTCAGGGAATCATAATGGCTTATCAGATGTGATAGAAAAAACCAAAACAAACCAAAAAACAGAATGGAGAAAATCTTGGGCTTCTTTCCTTTAAGCAAATTACTTATTTTTTTATTTGTTTGTTTACTTATTTATTTTTGTATGTGCATTTAATCACAACCAGAGGATGATTTGGGGATTCCCAGCCATGGGAATTTTCCCAGCTAGTCAGGATAGTGTGTGTGCATTTACGTTTATATATAATTGAGATTAGAGGATAATTTGGAGGCTGTGGAAATGCTCACAGTTAGGAAGGCTAGTTTGGGTCTTTACAAGCTGTCTCTGTGTTAAGTTCCTTTTTCATTTATGTAACGGAATAACCCATGAATACCACCCAAATGGTGGTCCAGTCTTTGAACCCCCACACTAAAAAGGACAATTCTTGTTCTACATATTCTTATTTTTATGCTAATAAGGTCAGTGAGGGTTTTTTTAGTTGAAGATGGCCTTGCTTATTCAGGGTGTTGGACAGGATGACCTTAAAGGTCCCTTCTGACCCAACCCAATCTTAATTTAGGATCCCACAGAATATTTTTAGCATCCTCCCCTTTCCTCCCAGAAGCATCTGGAGGCTCAAGCCAGCCCCACCACCTGTGGTGCCCTGAGTTAAACTCAGCTCACCTGGAGCTCGCTGAGGATGATTCACCTGACAGCTCCATGCCAGCAGGATGCAGAGAGCAGCCAGATGGTGAAGTGGCTGCAGCTCAGCCCAGCTGGGAGTGCAGCTTCAGGTGGTCCCTTCTGCGTGTAAATGCAGCGTGTTGTGTGTCACCTGTGCAGAGCCACAGGCACTGCTGGGCCCAGCTACTGCTGGTGGCAGTGGGGAGGGCTCACAAGGGCATCCAGGTGGCCACCAGCTCCAGGGAAAAGGCCTTAGACATCTGCTGAGGTTCTGGGAAATATCCCCCATGCTCCTTCCCTGCTCATGCCAGAGGTTAATGCCACATCTCCCACTGTGCTCCTGCTATTTCATGGTCCATCTATCAGCTGAGTGAGGTGTAGAGATCCCAGACCTTGTGCTGCCCAGGCCTTGGAGGACGGACCCATGTTGGATTATGGCTTTGAGAATTCTCTACAAATCCATTTCCCACAGACCCACAGCAGCAATGCTGGGCCAGTCAATCCCAGTGTGGTCATCCCTGCTTGGCTGCTCCACTCCCTGAGTCCAAACCAACAGCCCCACTGGCACTGGGACACCAGACCCGTCTGCTGATGAAGCACAAAAGCTTCAAAAAGCAACCTCTGGGCCATTTCTCTGGCTTGATATTCTCTCTTCTGCCATATCCCTGCTCTTATCCAGGCTCTGTTCCTCCCCAGCCTCCAGACCAGGAGTCAAACCCTTCATCCAACAAACCCATTCCATCCTCAAGCTTCATTTGGTCCCCAGTTGTTTCTGGGACATTGCGGCCCTTGACTTGGCAGGCTGTGAGGTGCAAAAAGCCACTGGTACCCTGACTATGGAAGGAAACAGGCCTGGGGGAGAGATGGCAGTGAGCTCATCTCTGCCTGGAAATGCTCACACAGAAGTGCACTCACACTGCTGTGGTGGCCCCTGTACTGTGTGTGACAGTCACAAGGCCCCTGGTACACAGAGCTGCAAGATGTTTAATAGAGAAATCATTTTTTAAAAAAACTTTTAAGAGCTTTAAAACATGGCTTTCTTCCTGTTCTCTGTTTCTTCTCCCTGGGGCTGGGTAACAGCAGGTTCTTCTGGCGACATGAGTCCAATTGTGCAGGTTTCAGAAGGAGAGAAAAATGGTGTATAATCAATTGTATATAATAAAACTCAGGGGGAAAAAAGCCTTTTCCATGCTGCACAATATCAGCATTTTGCAATTGGACACTGTATTTACCAAGGCTAGAAAGAAAAGATGCCTTCCAAGGAAGAGTTTGGGGCTTTAAAACACAAATCACAGGGTGCAAGCCGAGTTACTGGAACCTATCACAGAGTGTTGGTTGCCCCACACATCAGAATGAAGCCATTTAAGGATGGAAAACCCCTCAGCAAGTGGCAAAAAAAGCAGCTGTTGGGAACATCTGCAGCAGCATGTGCCCACCTCACCTGAGACACACAGGAAGAGAAATCATCATCATAGAATCATCACAGAATGGTTTGAGTTGGAAGAGACCTTAAAAATGACATTTTTCCAACCCCCTCACCATGAAGAGGGACACTTTCCACTAGAGCAGGTGCTCCAAGCCCTGTCCAACACACCCTTGAATATTTCCAGGGATGGGACAGCCACAACAACGTTTCCAGTGCCAAATCCCAAATCTTTCCTTCCTAGGTTGTGGTGGTGTTTACAGGGATCCTGGGATGAGGGAAGAGATGAGAATCTTGACTTCCATGTTTCAGAAGGCCGATTTATTATTTTATGATTTATATTATGTTAAAAGAAAATTATATATTAAAACTATACCAAAAGAATAGAAGAAAGGATTTCATCAGAAGGCTAGAAAGGAATAGAAAGGAATGGAATGATAATAAAATCTTGTGACTGCTCACAGCCTTGACACAGGTGGCTGTCATTGGTCATCAAGTAAAAACAATTTCACATGCTGGGTAAACAATTCTCCAAATCCCATTCCGAAGCAGCAAAACATGGGGAAGCTGAAGCTTCTCAGGAGAAAAGATCCTAACAAAAGGATTTTTCATGAAATATGTCTGTGACAATAGGTTGGAAGGGACCACCTTGTCCCCTGCTCAGACATGACTCTGGGGCCTCCTCCAGCCACCCTGATCAAGGAGGTTGCCCTGTGCAGGGCCAGGAGTTGAACTTGATGGTCCTTCCAGATCAGGATATTCTAAGGTTCTGCGGCTCTATGGATATAGTTCAGCAGCTTCTTCTCATCTCACCTCACACCTGCCCTCCTATTTCACCTTTCCTGCACAACTGCACTTGAGCTGGCGGGGCAGGATTGCTGTTTTTCAGGAGGAAAAAAATGGAGTTTTTTTACCTCTCTCTTTCCTAGTAACTAGAATAACAAATTCTAAGGAAAAAATCCGAGCAGGCTGAAGATAAATTGGATAAATCATAGACAAATCACACCTTTGTGCTTTGCACACCACAGATACACGGGCATGGAGCAGAGTCAGGGCTGGAGAGAAGCTTATCCATGTCCTGCACATGGGCAGCTTTTTAATTACTTGATGGAGTGACTCGCTGTGATTTACAGAGCAACCTGGGAATGGGACATCTGTCTCACACTAAACCAGGCCAGTCAGGGGGATTAGGTACCTGTCCTCTTTGAAAAGAAGCCTGACCCTCCAGCATGGCCATGTCCTCTTCCATGGGGCTTAAAAGGCAAGGAAGCAGGAGCCAGGCTGGAGTTCAATATCACAAATCAGTTCCCAACTCCTTGCTGTGTGATGCAGTTATCCATTTAACTCCTCTGCCTCCTTGGTTTATCAGCTGTGATAGAAAAATAATGTAAATAATGGTTCCAAGGATAAGGAGACACACAGGTGGCAAGTGGGATGTCCTGGGCTGTTGTATTGCCTTGAAATCCTGGGTGGGATATTTCTGGCTGGTGTTGTGTCTCTGTGCTGTTGTGCCAGGTCTCAAGGCTGCAATATATGCCCAAAAGTCAACAAGATTTTAGTTTGACAATGATCCCTGGCAGCTGGATAATAAAGTATTTCCAGGACATGAATAGGACATGATGGTTTGGCCCCTCTGTTTGTGGGGATAAATATGTGTCTGGGGTGCAAACAATTGTGTGAAATACACCCATGCAAAATGGCATGGACTCCCTAATCATTCCATTTGTGAATGAACCACATTTCATAAAAATATGTGGGGCACCACAAGAATTAATAACAAAGGTGCAGCACCACAATGAACATTTTGTGCGAGCTCACGGGCATAATGAAATGAACAAAGCAAGGGGAGAAACACAGAGAACAATATCTTCACTATCAGCAGTTTACTTCAGTCTACTTATGTATGATCAAAGACTACAAATATAGTTTAAACAGCATGAAATAATGGCCAGGTTTGCAACGTGAAATAATTTTAGGTGAAAAAAAAATAAAGAAGAAAAGGCAAAACACACGATGGGCTCAGTGCCACGATGCAATGGGCGTGTGGGCTCATTTTGTGATGAACAGCCAAGGAATGGCAGCAGTAGGGAAATGAGGCTGGAGGAGCTAACCTCCCTCCTACCTCTTCTTTGAAGATTTCCACGTTCTGGGGAGAGGATAATGAAAAATATTTTACCTCCTCTATTACAGAGGTGTCAATGGACAAAAAAAAAGAAGGGAAAAAAGCACCCAAACAGAAAAAAACCCCAAGGATGTAGGGTGATGCAATTGCCAGGCAGATGTTGGAGGGAGGGCAGGGCTGCTTCCTCTGATTCCAGTGGAGAAGAAGATGCACAGAGAGAGCAGCTGAATTATTCACAAGGGATAAAGGGTACTGGAACTCACTCCCTGCAGCCCCCAGCGAGTGTCTCAGCTTTCCCCCTCCTGTTTGCCTGGCTTGGCATGGCACCTCCTTCCACCCAAAAATCACAGAGGTGAGTTTCTCCATGGCCCCTCTGTATCCAAGCCTGCTGCAGAGGGCACACTGACATTCCTGCCCCTTCTCCTCCAGCAGCTCCTTGGCCCCATCCTTTCCCCAAACAGCCCATTCAGCACCACTAATTCAGGGCTGGATGAGGGACCTGAGCAGGGCTCCTGCCCTGGGGGCTCCCTGTGTCCCCTGG
This sequence comes from Camarhynchus parvulus, assembly GCF_901933205.1. Lineage (NCBI taxonomy): Eukaryota > Metazoa > Chordata > Aves > Passeriformes > Thraupidae > Camarhynchus > Camarhynchus parvulus. The sequence goes on along the minus strand of NC_044575.1, from coordinate 57,869,013 downwards.
CATGGGAGCAGCCAGGCAGAGAGCCTGGAGTGAGGAATCAGGGCCTGGATTGCAGCTGGAGCTGAGGAGGGTTGGCATCCTTTGGGTCATTCCAGCCACACACGAGGCCTCCAGGTCACCACTGACCAGGGCAGCAGCAGGTGTGGGGTGACAGCCACGGTGTCACACCTGGTGCAAACCAACATCGAGGTGGGAGAGCTGTTGCTCCATCCCAGCAGCCTCAGCCTAAAGCAAAAGCAGCTGCAGCTGTCACTGGAGGTACCAGTGATCACACTTAAGGCTGTTTAGGTTTTTTTTTCCATTCAGTCTCCTGTTTTCAGCTGCTGTTGCTTCTCAATAACTAAACACTTCACTTGAGATCCTCGATGTTTATTCCCAGCCTTAGGGTGAATTCTGCAGCTCTGTCTGCTTTTAGTTGTTTGTTTTAGGGTTTTTAGATGTGTTTTCTTTTTTTTCTTTTTCTTTTTTTTCCCAAGGACAGCAGAATGCTCCAGTCTTTTGGAGTTTTGAATTAGTGTTGCTAATGCTAAAAATTGGCTCCAGCAGCATTCAGGTTTAACCCTTTCGTATTTTGTAATTGGTATTTTACCATTTAGGAGTTCAATTTGGGGGATAAATGTGGAATTTGGCAGATGGGCAGCACTGGAGGGGGACAGTTGATGTTTTCTGTCCCTGGTAAAACAGGTTTAGGTGCAGCCACACTGCAGCCCTTTGGTGACCCTCACAATGAAAAAATCCCAGCTCCAAACCTGACACTGAGACACCACCGACTCCAAATCTCAGGGAAGAGCCAGCAATCAACCCCTTTTGACCCTGGGCTGGTTTGGGAGCCACAGGATGAGTAAAACACGAGGGTGTTTTACTCCCTGCTCTTCCACCAACCGGCACAAATAATTCTGTGAACTTCACAGCCCTTATTACTGAGCACGGCCTAATAATGTCATCTCAGGAGGCAAGTAATTGCAGTAATTAAGAGGTTGCACAAGGTCACTTGAGGCAGGGCTGGGAATACAAGCTTTTGTCTCTCACACTGCTGCTGTGCCCTAAGAAGATGTGCACTGCAGCCACAGGCTGTGTGTGACCACCCAAGCCACCTCCCTTCCACAACCAGCAGTGACAGTCTGCAGGGACAGCAGCAAAAAGGGCTTTAAACCTCTTTTTTCCTTCCCTTACCCAGGAAACCTCCTGCTTTATAGAAATGGTTTGAAGCTGCTGTGTTTCCTGCATGAGGAGGAGGAAGGAGGAGCATCGAGCAGGAGGAAGTGATTGCCCCAAAATCCTGACCCTGCTTTGAGAAACCTGCAGTGTTTCACATGAAAAACGTTTTGTACTTGCACAGGGTGTGTGAGCCCTTTCCTACCCAGCCTTTGCTGTGCACATACATCTGGGAAACAGGCATCACATTCCACAGCCTTCATTCTTAAGGGCTTTTCCTAATTTTTGATGGCTCAATTTTGCCCCTTTCAGGCTGTCTGAAGCATGAGTCTGCCTGTCTGTCATCTGACTTGATGGATGGGACTGCCTGTTCCACAGGGAGGGAAGAGGGAAGAGCCACCCCAGCACCCAGCACTGCCTCTCCCCAGCTGATGGAGCAGATGAGGGATGCAGGGAGTTACATAAAAATGTAGGAAGCAGAAACTTAATGAAATGGCTCTAAATGTGACAGCATTCATGAAAAGATTAATTACCAGGAGTAAAGGGGGAAGGATGCCAGGAATTGATAGGATTGGTACCAATACCAAAAGCCTGCTGTGCTAGTAGAGCCATAATATGCAGTCCTAATCTGAGGGCCTATTGTTTTTCTTACAGAAACAACAGGCTCCAGCCAATGAGACAAAAGGGGCTACATTACAGTTTCTGCAGGAAAAACAACAACAGCCATTAGAAATAATTATCTTAAGACAAATCGTCAAGCAGAGTGTGGCACACACAAATATCCTCCCAAGCATGAGGCTCTGGGAAGAGAGGAGCTGTTGCTGTATTTATCCCAGTGGTTGCATGAACGAAGGGAGAGAATTGGAAAGTGGGAGAGAGGGAGGAGCAAAAGGAGATGGGGGAAAGAAAGAGGGAGAGATAAAAATGCAGGTTTTCCCATCAGTGACCAGTCAGGGCTCTCATCCCTGGCATGGGCATGTCCAAGGACATGGTCTTTATGTGCAATTCCAGCAGAAAAGAGGGAATATGTGCTCATCTGGATTTGCTGCTTAGGCCCTCAATTTGCCAGGGTGTAATTAACTGTGAGGAAGGGCAGCAAAGAATCAAACCCAGAAAGTCTCTCAAATGAGATCATTATTACTGTTCCCTACAAAGACCTGCTCTCCCTACTTCCCCTGAAGCAAAGGAGGCTATATTTTTAATTTGTTCTTCCCCATCTCCTCTCCTTGGCAGAATTGATGTATCTGACATATGAAATCACAAACTAACCCGTGGCAGGATAAAAATGAAAAAGCTCCATTTTGCAGTGGGATTAGACGACCACATTTGACTAATGGCGATTTCCTGCTGCATTTTATGTTGGCTGTGATTGTGCAAAAACTTTAAACTGAAATTTCAGATGACTGGAGACACTGAGAACGTTGTATTAACTCCCCATACAATGAGGTTTTACAGGATGCTGCCAAATATATCCTTAGACAGCATTTCCCTCTGAGTTTTGGGTTATTTGTATGTGTAAATATATCACATATTTTGATGTGTGCATGCCTTTTCTATTTGATTGGTGTGGGTATTGATCAGTATTGTATTTTAGCTGTAATAATATCATATAAAATACACATAGACCCAGTACAATTTTATTGGTACAAATCCAAATGGCTCTGTAAACAAGGACCACATCTATATCATCTATATGGGTGTCTGCATACAAATAGATCCTGGCAGAGCAATTCTCTAAAGTCATCTTCCACCACCCCTAATGGAGACTACCTTATGTAAAGGAAAGCATTGAAAAGGACATATCTATACCTATCTCACTTGAAACAAAAAAATCCACAACATTCTGTAACCTCTGCAGTGTTAATACATAACATATGGTGTCTGTTTCACATGCTAATAGTGACTTTTTAATTTGAAGTCAGCCCCAATGAATCTAAATCCGTGCTGTCTCCAGGATTAATTATGAGTACTAGACTGTGATACCAAGCCTCTCTTCTTGATAAGCTTTATAACCAGGTTTGCACTCAGGATAAAACAGCTCCTGAGAGCTGCCATATTTAACCTATGTGTGACCTGCTGGTGCATCTTTTGGAGAAAGAAAGCAGCTTGGTGAGGTGCTTGGTCCTATTGTGAGGGCATGGGAGCTGCCAAGGTGAGAAACACACCAGTGATGGGTGCTAACATTAATTACTGAGCCACAGACACCTATTTATCTTCATCCAATACACAAACATTGGAAAGCAGGGAATGGGTCTAAGTGGAGCGAAGCATTCTGAGATCCACGGCTCACAGGTTAACCAATATTCTCTGCATCTCAACTGCTTCTCCTGCCCACAGCCCTGTGTGTTTGGGAGCTCCTCCTGGTGCTGGTTTTCTGGGCTGGGGCTGGGGTGAAGTCCTCAGGGACAGGGGAACACAAGTGACCATCCCAGCTTGGCCTGAAGTCCATCTAATAGAGGTGCTTAGAGAAAAACCATAAAAACGAGGTCAGCCCTCCCCCTTATCACCTCCATTCCTTGCAGCACTGAGCTTCTGAGTCAGAGGCTGTATCTTTTTTGCTCAAATAGCCCTGGCTGGTGCTCACTGCATGAATTTGTCTGTAGCTCAACCTGTTTGTGCCTCGATTCCCACAGCGGAGCGCGCGACCAGCGAGGGCTCTCCCTGGCCCAAGGTAATTTCACAGCAGCACAAAACCCTTAATGTCACTTTAAATAGGTTTAGGTGCAAAGATCAGAGCCTATCCTAAGCACTGCTATAATGTTTCTCCTTGGAGAAAACAGCTTCTTGATGCCCAGAGGATCCTGCTGTGGCGAAGACATTAGAAGTGGTTTTCTCTAAAATACATGTGCTTGGATGCTCAGGTGGCTGCAAGTTCATCTTCCCTTCCTTGACAAATAGGCCTGCTTAAAGAATTGAGGCTTCCTTTCTTTCTCTGAATCTCTTTTATTAACCTCAGGTTTTTAAATTACTGCAAAATACATTTAAAGTGGTTTTCAAGGTCACTGGAAAACTACATTTTCGAAGTGTCAGTAGAAAATAACCAACTTTCGGACCACGAAAACGATGATATTTATTTTTGAACCTGCAAACCCGGTGATAAACCCAAGCTGTTTACATTAGTTTGAAATCTGTTTTCCTGGTTCTGGCCAGCCATGGCCCTGCTGCAGCTACTTTTCCCTCCAGATAATTTGCCATTCCCACTGCAGCGCAAATTCTTCCCCAGACAGTAATGCTGTGGCTGCCAGCCCTGCCACCAAAATGGCCCTGTCTCACAAGCTAAGTCGGATCAGCCTGAGACAGGATTTTCCTGACACAAAGTGTCTGTCAGGGCTGTGGAACTGGAGGAGTGGGGTTTCTGGGGGTGGCATCCACATCTGTGGCTCGATATGAAGCTGTCACCCCACAGTCAGCGCCTGGTGCCGTCAGTGCCTCTGCCTGCAGCCGCCTCCCAGAGAAACAGGAACAATTATTTGTAATAATTAACAATCCCAGAAGAGTTTTCAGGAGAACTGATGTGTTTATCTGCCATGTCTTGGCTAAATTCCAGCAAGGACTGCACGACATCCTGCCTCTGCCATTGTATCTCATCCACCTAAATTCTCCTGCAGTTTTGATCAGGATAGAGAGCCTTTGTTATTCCTTCTCCAGCAGCTCTTGCACTGGATTCCTGCATTTGGAAATAGCTGCTGAGCCAAATACATTTCAGCTACAAGTGATCAGTACTGCAAATTCTTCTGATTTTATAATCAGTCTTAGGATTTTTGGCATTTTTTTCCAAAAGCCTGAGCTGTTGGAGTCCTTATGAAGCACCAGGATCTCAGTTTTCATGGTTTTAAGTAAGTGGCTCACCCTTGCAGTTGAAAACACGAGGCGTGTTTACCCTAGAGGCTGAGAAGCCAGATGGTGGATAAAGAAAATGCAACAATTTGGGGTTTTAATCTCGTGATTTTTTAAGCCAATCTCATAATTTTGGGGAGCTGGTTTGTGAATGTCCGCAGTTGGCATTAGCGAGTGATCATATTTTACGAGGAGTGCTTAATTAATTGCTGATTTAATTTGTGTTTGCCAAAAGCTTTGAAATCCTTGGATTCATTGAGTTCCTTTTAGGACAGAATACAATTTCCAGTGCTAAATCTGCTCAGATCTGCTACTCTTGGAATCTTTCAGTGGCCAGCAGTTCAATTTAAGGGATGACATGCATTTTGGTGGCATTCTCACCCTAAACACTTTGAAGGCCCCACTCCCTGGAGGCAGAGGGGTTGTACATGACAGCAAGATGAGCAGGCTCTTCTAAAGGGTACAAAACAGACAATCCTCTGGGTCAGGCTCACCCCCAATTTTGGAGAGATCACTCACCAGCCCCTAAGCAGGACAGGGAATTTTGTAGGGGTCTTCCAGTGCCACTGAAGGCCAGAAGAAGTCTTGTTGTTTTGGGCATCCAGCCCTCAGGCTGTTGAAGGTCTCTGCTGACCACCACGATTTCATAGAATCACGGAATGGTTTGGATTGAGAAACACCTTAAAGACCAGGCTGCTCCAAGTCCCATCCAACCTGGCCTTGAACACTTCCAGGGATGGCACAGCCACAGCTCCCTGACCCAAATGTGGGCCTGGCAGCCAGGCAGACATTTCTGTGACACAAACCTGTCACTACATTGAAAACTGTGCATAAAATAAGTAGCTCCTTCTAACCCTCCACCAGACATCTTAGGGAAAGGCCAAACTCTGCTCAGAGTGGGATTGTTTCACCTCGGGGTCATTCAGGCAGCTGGGGCATGGAAAATGGTGTGTCATGCAGTAAAATAAGGTGCCTCGTGCTAGGCCTGGTGAGAATGTCTTTTAAGCCAAAATAATGCTGGGTCTTATTTACTTGACAGCTCAGACATTAATTTAAGACAGGCACAAATGAATCACCAGCCATGTTACTGTTGCCTCGTTGGAATCCCTCTGCTATAATCTCACAGTTTTTTCACCTAATTAATTTCCCCTTTCCTTGCACCAGTGTTTCATGAGTGTATCTTGTTTGGAGGAGATTAAGAGTCACACACTTCATTAGTAAGGTGTAAATTATCAGAGAGACCCTCTCCATCCACCTGCTTAATTGGGTTAATGAAGCGTCTCTGTGGGCCCTGGTAAGACAGCACTGCTCTCTGCTCCCTGCAGGCATTACCAGGGCTGTTTGGAAAATAAATGGAGACCTTAAAGTTCCCACCTTGGTGCCTTTTGAGACTTTTGGGCATTTAATTTATTTTTAAAAAGGGAAAAAAAGAGCTGAAGTTGACATGAATTGCAAGATAAAGCATTCCTGCCTGTGAAAATACAGACATAATATTGCTCGAATCATTCCACATCAGAAATAATTCCTAATTAATACCAACTTCTAATTTTGTCTCTACCTTAAGCAGCCAGATTGCATTAATATAACACACACAGAGATACTATTAATGCTCAGTTAAATGGTTAAACTGGTAGAAGTGCCACAGCAATGCAAGGGTAAAAATGGGGAGTGTGTGTTCAATCTCTGCAATGTGGGGGTGCAAACAGCCCTGGACAATGAGTGCCCCTTGTGCCTGCCAGACATGATCCCACATGGAAACCAGGTCCCTTTATCTCTGCACATCCCTGTCTCGCCTCTCCTTGGCTTTTGGAGACTATTCTTGGAAGGGAAAGTGATAAAACCTCTATCAGGCGCATACATTACAGCACACCCACAGAACAGGAAATTTTGAGGTGATGTGAGAGATTATTTGCACTGCATGTCTGGGCTCAGAGAGTCACTGCTCCTCCAGCCTGGAACAGAAACACGAGGGGATGACTCCCGAGTGCTGATGTCACTTGTGGGGTGAGCTGGGCTCAGCCCAAAGCTGATCCTGAGCGAGGTCAAACCCCACAAACACCGAAGCTCTTCAAACATCCTCAGGCTCATGAGCAACTCATTGAACTCGCGCTCGTGCAGCCAGAAACAAATCCATCAGCAGCCCAGGGCCTCAGCCAGATGGACAATTTGTGGAGGCAAAATGAGGAGAAAGGCTGTGGGTAAATTATTTGTCACAAAATATTCGCCTGGCTCTACCTGACAGAGCAGAGTCCCGCGTTTGATCTCTGTGAGCGACTGTCGCGGGAATCAAAGGGAGTTTTGTCAGGGGATTAAGTGCAGAAGTTGTCGTCAAGAACTACATTAAAGATAAGAAATCCAGAGTGTGGCCCAAAGTGCCTAATCCCAGCACAACTAGTGAATTATTAAGTTGGTCATTTGACAGAAGGAGGAGGAAAAAAAATCCAACTGTTTTTGAGACTGCCTAAAAAAGAGATTTCTATTAAAATACAGTGGTTGCATAATGAGAACACAACATGCAGTTCCAACATGAGAGCTGGGCTCTTGCACCAGTCCCTGCAGCTATGGAGTGATGGCAGAAAACAGCAGCTTCCAAGGGCTGCCTCTTTTTTCCAGGTGTAGGATTTGGACCTCCGGCTCTGACTGCTGGGGAAAATGCAAATTTTTGAGGTATCAGCAGTAGCTCACCTTTGGAGACTTGACATGTGCCTGAGATACCTGGCTGATCCCAAACAGAGCCCACAGGCACCCAGTCCTGCCTACAGACTGTCCATGCCTTGGTGATAAATCAGGAATGCTGAGGTGTCCATCTCCACCAGGAGCACAGAGCTGCTCTGTCACTTCTGCATCCAGCTCTGGAGATCCCAGCATGAGAGGGGTCTGGAGATGCTGGAGAGAGTCCAGAGGAGGCCATGGAGATGCTCCAAGGGCTGGAGCCAGGCTGGGAGAGCTGGGGGTGCTCACCTGGAGAGGAGAAGGCTCCAGGGAGAGCTCAGAGCCCAAAGGGGCTCCAGGAGAGCTGGAGAGGGACTGGGGACAAGGGATGGAGGGACAGGAGCCAGGGAATGGCTCCCATTGCCAGAGGGCAGGGATGGATGGGAGATTGGGAATTGGGAATTCCTGGCTGGGAGGGTGGGGAGAACCTGGCACAGGTGCCCAGAGCAGCTGTGGCTGCCCCTGGATCCCTGGAAGTGTCCAAGGCCAGGATGGACAGGGCTTGGAGCCACCTGGGATGGTGGAAGGTGTCCCTGGAGGGGACAAACCCATGGCAGGGGATTGGAACCTTAAAAATGGTTTCTAATGTCCCTTCCAACCCAAACCACATTATGATTCCATGATAATGACAGACAGGAAAACATCCAGCAGCTAGAGAAGAAAGCAAAGCGGAAATGCTGGCTTTGTGGACAAACAAGATGGAAACATCTGCACAGGCAGCTGACCACGGGGGTGAATGTGAGAAAACAGAAATCTTAACAGGCTCACGGGGAAAAGAGAAGAGGTGTGAGTGAAACAGCATCTCCAGGAATCCTGCCAGGGATGAAGGTGTTTGAGGAGCTGTGGGACCCCCAGCAGAATGAGATTCTGTTTGTTACATGAAATCAAGGGGAGGGGAGGCACGGGGTGTTTGCATCACCGAGGTGGGAACTCTGCCTTGCAGGCTCCACAGGGACAGGGGAGGGCTGGGACAGGGTGTGGAGGGGCAGAAGGAATCCCACAGCAATGCCTCCAGCTAGGAAGGGCAGCACCAGGGGCCTGGGTATGACACAGAGAGCAGAAAGCAAAAATTCTCCCCCAGGGTCACTCTAACACTTCGATGTCACCACTGCTGGGAAATGGGAATGAGGACACAAAGATGATGCCACTCCAAGATACGACACCCCAAGATCATCTCTGCTGTCCCTGGTCCAGTGCAGTGTGATGGGAATCTCTGGAACAGCCTTGCAGATGACCCAGAGAATTCCCAGACACCATGAAGCTCCATCAGGAAGTTTGGTGTGGGTCCAAGAGGACCCTGCCCAGCAGCAACTGCCAGAGCAGCTGGCTGGAGGTGATGTCCCTGCCAGGGGACACACTGTGGGATTGCCCAAAGGGGCTGCACAATCCAGAACAGAGCAAACACCACCTGGTCCTACCTGTGCACACACCTGGCTCTGCCATGAGCCCTTAAATCCCACATCCAGCCAGGGATCAGTGCTGGAGTAGGAAGGGGCTTTAAATATTGTGTGGTTCCACATTTTTGGAGGTTGGAACCACATGATCTTCCAGGCCCCTTCCAACACAAACCATCCCAGGGTTCTGTGATTCCAAGGAGTATTTCTGTGGTTGGCACAAAGCAGGAGAGAGCAGTGCTCGAGGGAGCTGGGGCAAATGATCCCTCACTCAGCTGCAGCTGTGGGCTTGTGCAGGGGGACACAGAGATCCCTCAGGCTCCCTCTCCATCACAAGACATCAGAGAGGTAAAAACTCTCCTCTGTGTGAGCAAAGTCCCCACACAGGGGGCAGAGAACCTGAGAGGAATCTCCATCCTCGGAGACAGTCAAAATTTGACCAAAGCAATGTGATTTAACCTTGATAGTCAAAAATTGACCAAAGCAATGTGATTTAACCTTGAAGTTTGCTCTACTTTGCACAGGATCTAGGACTGGAGACCCACAAAGGTCCCTTCAGGCTTGAATTGTTTTAACTTTTTCATTCTTTGACTGTACACTTCATGCAGAATACTGCCTGACAAGAGGCAGCCAATGTGAATATTTCAAGAACAAACCTGCCCAGAGCAGAGAGCCACTGCAATGTGGCTGCTCCATCCCAGGGGAGAGGTGGTTGCCCATTCCCTGGGTATTTCTGTCCCTCAGAGATCTGCTGGCCCAGCTACACATACATTTGGTCTTGATTCTGTCAGAGTCACTCAGGCTGCTAAAATTCTTCCATTAGAAAGATGTGCATGTGGGAGAAACACAATTTGAGCGTAAGGAGGCTCTGTGGCTGCTGCAGGCTGCTGCCAACCTGTGAAAACACGTCCAGGAGACACTGAAAAAGGGAGGTGGGAAGGACTTCAGGACCCTCTTTGTCAAAGCAGAGCAATGAACAGCTCTGCTGAAAGGTGAACCAGCTTGGGTTTGTTTGCTGACACCTCCCTGCTTGGCTCCTCAAAGCTTGCAATCCCCTGCCACCCTTTGGCAATGGCACAGTCCTGTCTGCCTTGCATCCCTCTCCTTTATCTTCTTTTTTTTTTTTTTTTTTTGTCATTCAGCTGGCAAGAAACTCTTCCAAAACAATGGCACACTTGTGCCTGTCCTCACCGAAAGCAAATGGTTTACAAATAAACTCAACACCCCACCAGGTCAGGGTGAGGATCTGTAAATCAACACACTCTGCACCAAGATTTGTTCTGGTGAAAGTTCTGGTGAAAGATGAATCCTGCTGGCTTCAAATAACTGAGGCTCTGTCCTTGGCTCAGAATCTATCAGCTGCTCTTGCCAAGCAAGGGGTGGAAATATTGGAAAATCACTTTCCTCCAACACTGAACTAACATGGAAAATGGATCACAGAACCACAGAATATCCTGAGCTGGGAGGGACCCACAAGGATCATCAAACTCAACTCCTGAAAGACCTTTACATCATTTTTCAGCCCTCTGATTTTTCTTTATGGGTGAAAATAAACCAGTTCGTGTTTATCTCTCTGCATCCTGTCCTGATGACATGTGGAAGAGGCTTCCAGCCACCTCAGGTAGTGGGGGCGCCACCGGCCACATCCCCTGGGATGCAATCAGGAGGAGGAGATGTGCTGTAAACAGCAGCAGCAGCCTGCCTGGGGTTTGCGTTTTAATGGGTGCAAGAATCGGTGTTAGCATATGCTAACCACTCTTTGCAGGGTGATCATTATGCAAATGCCTACGGTAAACAGGTAGGAAATTAGATCTAATCAGGACACCCCCCCCTCCATCCCCTCTCTCCTGACACAGGAAAGTTGACTCAGGGTGCAAAAAAAAAAAAAAAAAAAGTAAAAAAGTCGGAATTCCAGCCGGAACGCTGAGTTTTCCATTCGTCCTTTTGTTCTCGTGTGTTTGGTTTCTTGCGTAAGGAAAGCGAAGGGCAGCCTTGTGACTGCTTTAATTTTAAAGCTCCCAGAACAGGCTGGTATGGCTGGATCCAGAATTAACCCCGTTGTGGATTTCCGTGATCTGAAGGCAAATAAAAGCTGAGCACATCACGCCTGTGAGTAATTTGACTCCGTGTAATATTGAAGAGCCTGGCTGTTAATTCTGGTGGGGACAGGGCCACATCCCCAGGATGAGCCCAGGAGCATCCCAGGGTTCCGTGGTTATCAGGAGACCCTCGGTGCTGCCCGGGGGTGTCACACAGCTGATTTCTGTCTCACACCCCCTCTCCCCATGCAGCTCAGCCCATCTCCTTGCAACACCTCCAATCCCCTGTGCCCAAGTGCCAGACACAGCTGGTCCCCTGCCCATGGCAGGGGGGCTGGATGAGCTTTAAGGTCCCTTCCAGCCCAAACCATTCCAGGATTCTGTGATTTGCCCCCCTCGAGGGGCTCTGTCTGGCACAGGGCCACCAACCTCCCTGCTTGTGCCCATCCCAGCAAGGCCAAGGACACCCTCTGCTCCTGGGTTTAGGAAATCTCAGCCTCCCAGAAAACCTGACAAAGGACCAGACACCTTCTTGCAGCAAATATTAAAGGCTGTGGCCAAGTAATAACAACTGTTTGCTGCAGTGTCTGTGCAAAGGTTGAGGCAATTATGGCTCTGCAGGCAGAAGCAGAAAAGCCACAGAGGCACCTCCTGAGCCATGAGGACCCTCCTGAATCGTGTGCAGAGCAGAGGACAGGGCTGTGAGGAGTGGGTGCTGCAGAGCCACCCTGGCAGAGAGGGACCTGGACATCCCTTGGAATCCCAGGGTGCTGCTCAGTGCTGTTCTGGGTTTGATTCTTGCAGCCTGACCCGATGGTAGGCGGTGACTGGAGCCTCAACAGGCCCTCACTGGCCAGCAATGCCTTCAAAATAAACAAGGAAATGTCAGAGATTGGGATTTTCCCTGGCATATTAGCCATCTAGGGGCTATTTTAATGTGGTTACATACAAGGTTCTAATTCTGGTGTCAGATTTATAGGGACCAGTGTAATGCCATAGGGTGACCTCTGCATCTGCACAGTCGTTCCCAACCAATTCCAAATAGCCCCAGCACTGTTACTCATTTTTAATCAATCCACCACCATCCCTTTCAACATCACAGTCTTGCAGCAGACTTGGATGACCCATTCATCCCTGGAACATGCTGGAGGCAAGCCCCAAAACAGAGGGAAAGGGACTCAGCTGTCCCTGCCATGACCCTTTTTGCAGTCACCTCTCTGCCATTGGTATGGGAGACCGTGAGCCAGGAAGGAGCTTTGGCAGCCTTCAGCAGCGTGGGCTGCCCCTGGCAGGACCTGCCAAAGGAGGCAGAGAGTTTGCACACCTGGAGAGGTTGGCACTGTGTCCTCAGTCCCTCTGGCAGGGGGGTAGAGGGAGACAGGGAAGGAGGGGCAGAGAGGGGGAGAGCGGCCAAAGGAAACCAAAATGAGCAGAGGTGCAGCACAGAGCTGAGCCACACTGCTCCAGGAAACCCTGGCAAGATGTTTCCCCATGCTGGGTTACCTGAGGGATCCCAGCATTGGGGTGGGAGAGTGTCCCTGCTCCACTGCAGATGGGAAAGGTTGGACACCAACGTTTGTCCTGGATGAGGCATTGGCCTGGAGGTCCTCCCAAAGCACAGATCCCAGCAGCACAGGCCACCTGCAGCCCTGGTGCCCTGATCCCTGGTGCCCAGCTCTCAGCCCTCTCCTACGCCAGCTCTGTTTGATTTTCCATGGCCAGACATGATCCAGATGCAAATTTTCCCCAGGAACCATCTGGTGAGCACTCCATCCTCTGAAAAGCCCTGCAACAGCAGAGTAACCTGGATGGTTACCATAAATGGTGTGACATCTTGTATTTTGAGTAATTATGGACAAGGGCAAGTACCTCCTGCATGGCTTTTAGAAAGGCACATGGGTGTTTGTTACACTTAAAAATGCAGAGCTTCCCTGCCCTAAGGGAATTTGTTACAGCTTCTAATTTTTATTTTTCTCAGATGGCCAGTTTGGATTAATCTTATTTTAATTTGACTCCTATGAAATGGGCAAGGATATGCATTTGTCTTCCAGGTAATATCCTGCCCTCACTAAACATACTCACACCATTTCAACCTTCCCTTGGATAACTCATTTATGGACAGAACACCCCCCAAGCAGGTTTGTGCCTCCTGGAGTTGCTTTCCTGGCTCTTCCTGAACCTTTCCTAATCCTCCCTTTTCAGTTCCAAAGCCAGGTCCTGAGACTGGGCAGCACCATTTCAGTAGAGGTCTCCTCTCCCACATGATTTGGGGTGGATTCCAGAGTTTCAGGGACAGCAACCCAGCCCTTGTTCCCCACTGATCCCGGGCTGATGCTGTGTGGGTTCCCAGCAGACTCCATCACCCTTCTCAGCATTCCATCACCCCAGATCCTGCAACCTCACAGCTGTCAGGGGGCTCAGGGCTCCTGCCTCTCTGCACAACAATGAAGGAACCTCCTCACGACCCAACAAAAACCCTCACAACACCATGAACACCCTCACAACCCAATGAACACCCTCACAACCCAATGAACACCCTCACAATCCAACGAACATGCTCACAACACAATGAACACCCTCATAACTCAATGAACACTCCCACAACTCAATGAACGCCCTCACAACTCAACGAAAACCTTCACAACCCAACAAACACCCTCACAACACCATGAACACCCTCATAACCCAACAAACACTCTCATAACCCAACAAACACCCTCACAACACCATGAACACCCTTACAACCCAACAAACATCCTCACAGCCAATGAACACCCTCATAACCCAACAAACACCCTCACAACCCAATGAAAACCGTCACAGCACCATGAACACCCTCATAACTCAATGAACACCCTCACAATCCAATGAACATGCTCACAACTCAACAAACACCCTCACAACACCATGAACACCCTCACAACTCACCACATTCCTTGTTTTCAGCCCTTCAGCCCCTGGGCAAACATCCTCAGCTGAATCACCCTGCAGTAACTCCCCAGCCACTCTCTGCAGGGTGGCTCTGCATATTTTCCTAATGGAGAGGAGCCTGGTTATCCCAAGGGATAAAACCTGCTGCCCCACATCCTACAGAGCAGCCAGAGCGGCCTGTGGAGTCTCCAAAACTCCATGAGACAGAGGGCACAGTCACCTGTCCTTCCACAGCTGTGGCATGGAGTGACCAGCTTGAAGGGACCGAGGGACACTTTGCTTTTCACAGCAACACCAGGAGATAAATCAGCTTCACCTCTGCTTGAATCTGCCTGAAAGCAAAAGTGATTTGTCTCTTGCGAAGGGAGTGAGGAGCCAGCTTTGCTCTCCCCTCTGGCAGGAGAAGGTTGAGAAATGCAGCCCAGCGTGGGCACCTTCCCTGCATCCCAAGGGTGGTGCTTGGGAACTCAAGGAGTGTGCCAAGCCTCACCAAAAACTCACAAGTGAATCATAACAGCCCAGCAGGAAAGTTCTTCTGCTTGGCACTGACATCCCAGCCGCACAACCTCCTTTAGGAAAGCCAAAAACGCTCCAGGTCTTGAAGTCTTGAAGGTCTTGAAGACTTTCCTTCAGCCAAGTGGAAGCTCATTCATGCCCCAGCAGTCTGGAACTGGTGTCAGTGGTGATGGTCCCTGTGGGAAGGTTACAGCCCAGAAGGGACTTTTAAAATCTATTTTTAAAGCTGCCCTGCTTGCTCCCTCATGTCAGAACCCAAGACATCCCTCTGGCTGTCCTGAGCAGCCAAGAGCCCTGCCAGGGGGCTCAGAGACCCTGGCACAGAGCCCAAGATGTCCCTGTGGGTTTGATTATGACCTGTGGAGCAAGCTACCAACCTTAAATGAAGATCTGCAAGCCACGACAAATCAAGTAGAATGATAGTGAATTTATCACGGGGTGAAAAAGTAGATTTTGGGGTTTTTAGAATAGAAGTTCAAGAAGCAAGATAAAGAGATCTAGGCGTGTCCAGCCTTTCTCCTTCTTCTTCTTAACCTCCATCTTCTGCTGTGATGGTGGCACTTTTGGATTGGTTTGGAGTAGAAGCTCACTGTCTAACATAAATGATAAGTATTGGAAAGTAATTGTTATTACGTATACATTGTATACGTAATTTTTAGTATAAAGACATAACACTGCCCCAAAAGCTAGCAGAGTGCCCTAGACTGTCTTGCTAAGCGGACCTCAGCTAGACAAGAAAAAATATTTTATAGATAAAGAACAATAAACAACCTTGAGACCGAAAACTGAAGAGCTCTGACTCCTTCTTCAAGCACCGGGCTGGGAAAAGAGACTTTTTAACATTTCTCAAAGTCACTCTGACCCGTGAGAGGCCCCGAGACCCTCATGCCTCTCCTCCCTGTCCAGCCTGATCCCAGACCCTCCCCATGCACAGGGCTCCCAGACTGGTTACATGATGCATTGTCATCAGCAGGTCTCAGTGCCAGCATCCACCGAGGAATAAACACCAGGGTCCTGTGAGCATGTGAGGACAAGCACAGAGAGAACCAGCTCCTCCTTGGAAACAGAAAACAGCAGATCTACAGTCCAGTTTTCCCAGGAATTGGCTCTGTGGGGAGCTTTGGTTTCTGGTCTCATGGAGGAACCTCCTCTCCTCTCTCTCTCTCTGTTTAATGATTCCGCCTCAGCTCTCCAAATTTAATTACCAGGTAATTATACATCACATTCAGTGGTTTGGTCCTGGCAAGGGCTGAGTGTCACCAGTGTTGAGACCAAGAAAAGTGTTTGCTCTGTGCACTGGGAGCCTGAAACCCCTCTGGTACCTCCAGCTCTGCATCTCCCACAGGAAAACCCTGAAACCAGGGACCAGCCCCATGACAGAGTGGGGACATCATTGCCACAATGGCAATTGCCATTGCCACAGGGCATCCTATGGTCCCCAGGCCATGGGATGCCATTCCCAAACCTGTCTGAAGGAAGAATGGGGAAGGGAGCACCTCGAGGAAGGCACTTTCTTTTCAACACGTCCCTCACTAAGAGGTATTTGCTGATAAGCTGATAATCAGGTGGCCTGGCCACCCCCAGGACGTTAGACCTTGGTGCTTAGAGAATATTTGATCATACAATATCTCCATTAGGAGTTTGTAATCCGCTATCACAGCGTTTGAGAGCCATCTGAGTATAAGGAGATTTTTATTAATGGTTCATGAGCCTAAAAGTCAAAACTGACTCTCAGAGCAGATTTTAACAGTTTGTGTGGGATTTATATATTTATCTATCTCTTCACCACCTCTTCTCCCCCCACCCCTGCCATCACTCCCTCTGCTCTGCCCCAGCAGTGCAGCAGCAGGGAGAGACCAGGCAGCTGGAAATGGCATTTCTCCTTCCCTTCTGTCTTTGTCTTCTCTCTTTTCCCTTCCCTTCCCTTCCCTTCCCTTCCCTTCCCTTCCCTTCCCTTCCCTTCCCTTCCCTTCCCTTCCCTTCCCTTCCCTTCCCTTCCCTTCCCTTCCCTTCCCTTCCCTTCCCTTCCCTTCCCTTCCCTTCCCTTCCCTTCCCTTCCCTTCCCTTCCCTTCCCTTCCCTTCCCTTCCCTTCCTCTATCATTTTCTCCCCTTCCTCCCTCCTCCTTTCCCTCTTTCCATCCTTCTTTTCCTCCCCTCCTTCTCTCCCTCCCTACTTCCTTACTTCCCTTCTTTTCCTTCCCTTCCATTTCCTTCCTTCCCACCCCTGACACCTCCCCACACCCAGCCCAGCCCTCACACCACACCCTGACCCTTGTGAATCCCATCCCTTCACCTCAGCACAGCCCCTCATCCCAATCCTCCCTTTCTGACCTTCCCAAACCCAAACCCATCCCTAACCCATCATCCTTACCCCCAAAATCCCAGGCAAAAGGCAGTGCCAGGGATGTGAGGGGGAGTTTGGGGTGCTCCTGTGCCACCCCACCCAGCACCAGGTGCTGTTGCTCCACTGCCTGTCCCTAAATCCACCTTTTGTCAGCAAATCTCCCCTGTCTCCTTGGAAACTGGCAGTGCTCCCCATCCCGGGGTCCTCCTGCCAATGCAGCACCCCGAAAGTTGTCCCCATTTTGGGGCTCCCTGGGCTGGATCAGGTTGGGGTGGCAGCAGGGATGCTCTGGATGCTGGGGAGCACTGGGAAATGCGAATGGTGCTGGTGAGGAACAGGCAGGAAGGGGACAGGAATATTGGGCAGGCAAATGGAGAGGGAATCAAACAAGGAGATGGAGCAGGAGCAGGAGGGGCTGGGACAAGGAGGGGCAGGGAGCAGGCAGAGGTGCTGGAACCAGAATTCCAGGCAGTTCCATTATGGTTACACTCAGGATTTCCCTCCTGTTTTTCTGCTTTTCCAGTTTTAGGGATTGTTTTTTCCCTCCCTGGTGGGAAATGTCACATTGCAGAGCAGGCAGAGGATTTGCCTGTGTGTGTATTTTGGGGGACTGGGCAGGACACCTCAAATCAAACACCCTCCTAATCAGCTCTTTGCCCCTAAATCCAGCTTTCCAACACTAAACTGACACGGTCTCCCCAGCTTCTCCTCAGATTTTATTGGATCCAGGATTGCCTACTGCAGCCTGAGTTCAGAGGAAATGAATTCTACCAGGAGATGTAAAACATTAAAAATTAAAAAGGAGTTAAAACACTCTTTACAGAATATTTTGTGTTTGCCAGCTCGCCTTGGGATTTTGCCCTTTGCCCACGCATGTGCCCATTTAAATTAAACTCAGAAACGAACAGGGAGAGAAAACATGGAAAGTACAAAAAGCCAGGGAAAAATCAGAGAAACTCCTGCCATGAATTAGCTTTTTCTGATAAAAACAAGCACTAGCTGGAGGAGCTCATCCCTGACAGACAGGGAAATACTCAGGAAAGAAAAGTAAAAGATAAGATGGGGAAAGCTAAATGCAAAAAGAGGTTTTAAAGAGGCTTTAAAAAAAATTAATAATCAAAAGCTCAGGAAACAAAGAGCTTTTCCAGGCAGGTGGGATGCTGTGCCCCAGTTCAGGAAGGACTTGGTTTTCCTGAGCGTATTTTGCTCGAATAGATTTTTTGGTCGGGGGGAGAAGTGAACTTTGTTGATTTGAAGCAAATCAGTGGAGAAATGAAACTTTCCACGCTGCTGCTTGGGAGATGCCAGCGGCAGGGACACGGCTGGAGCTTCCCAAACCTCCCCTGCACGGATCCTCCCGTTCCACAAAAATAAATGAGAAAATCACCGACCGACACACACTAACGTGAGGCAGCACAAAAGCTCTCCTTTCCCCAGAGTGGTTTATTTATTTCAGAGGCTGCTCGCTGCCCTGGGGACGCTCATGGCACTGCAGGAAGGAGCAGCTTGCTGGTGCCTGTGGAAGGGGTGGTTTGGGATGGGGATGCAGAGCTCGGGGATGGCTGGAGAGGCACCGTGGCTGCGTCGTCATCGCTCGTGCTCCGCTGTCCTGGGCACCAAGGCGTGGTGCTGGTGGCCATGGGTGGCTCACAGGGTGCTGGTGACAAACCTGGGGGACAGTGGGTGACATGGTGCTGGATGGTGCCAGGGGTTTTTCCGGGTCTCTCCTTTCCCAGAGATCCATTATTTATTTTGATGTGCTAAATCCAGCCCGAGTGCAGGGTTCCAGCAGCCCCAGAGCTGCAAATGGGAAGGAGAGAGGGAGAAAGAGGGAGAGGGACAGAGAAAGAGCCACCAAGAAGAGGGATGCGTGGGAAAGGCCTGATCCTGCATCCTGGGGCTAAAACGTGTGGCATTGCAGCTCAAACACTTGTCCCTCTCCTTCCCCAGCACCTCTGCTCAGAGCATCCTGCCTGATCCAGGTTCTCCCTTCTCCTGCCTGGAAAGTTCTCCCCAAACACACACCTGGGGACTCCATCCCCTGGGAAGCCACAGAGCAACCACATCCCTCCCTCCCCACCAAGAGATTCGGCGAAGCCGGGGCAGGAAAGGTCACGTCAGCCAAGCTCTGCTTGTAATGAAAGTTTTTTGATTAAAGATTTCAAAAATAAAATAACTCCCCTCCTTGATTTTTTTTGCTTCCTTCACCTCGGGGAGCTGCCAGCAGAACCCCTTTTGTCTCAAGCCTGCAGAAGCAGCCAGACCCTCCTGGCCTCCCGTGCCCCTTCTCCGTCACTCGCCGGCTGTGATTAAAATGGAAGACAACCATCAAGTGTGCTAGAACCATTTTAATATAATTATACATATCTGCCAAATCCAGGAAAAAAAAAAAAAAAGGTTTATGCATATATATCTTTTTTTTTTCTTTTTTTTTTCAGTTAACATCTGCAAGCATAAACGACAATGAATTTCTTGGTTTGAATTCATCCAGGTCAGAGCAACTGCCCAAAGTCCTGTCGGATTTGCCGGTTACTGCCGGCGTGGCCAGCAGTAAGTGAGCTCCAGAGGAGTTAAATGTCCTCAGGTGGGGTATTTTCGGTCTTTCCTCTTTCATTCAGAGACAGTTTGTTGTAAAAAGTTTCAGTGCAGTTCACCTCGGGTGAAAGGCGATCGTGTTTTTTGCGTTTTTTTCTTTTTTTTCTTTTTTATTATTTTTAAATATATATTTTTAATTATTTTTTTTAAAGATGATAATAGGTAACTCAGTTGCTCTGAATTTCACTTATAATTATAACCTATTTAAATCACAGCAGAACTCCCGCTGGTGCAGAGTTCATAGTTGCATACAATACAGGAGATCACAGTTTTGAAGTCTAGCACAGATTAAAAACCACAGATGTACCATTTATATAAGACACACACTGATTGTCTCTTAAAAACTACATATTGACTCCTTATGAACATTATCTTTTTTTTTTTCTTAATCTTTAAATAAAGTAGTGCAGCTAGGACAATCAGTCACACAACCCACACAGCCCTGAACCAAGTTCTCCGGGTGCCAACTTCAGCAAGTTGGGCATGAAACAGTTGGATGAGCTCGAGAGAGAGAAAGAAAGAGGGAGGGACAAAAAGAGGGAGAAAAAGAGAGATGTTGTCCATTCTGAATATTTTAACTGAGGGTTGGCTAACACATTGGAAACCTCTGGGTAAAGGATCATCTTTCCACGCACACACAAAAAAAGAAATAAAAACCTAGACTCTTTTTTTTTTTTTTTTAAAACTGGCCCGCAGGTGGGAAGATCTCCCACCTCTTCCAAACAAAGAAACCCAACAATTGGCTAAAACTAGAAAGAACACAGATGGGTCTGTCTGGTTTCTGCTCACTAGATGATCTGTCCGTTTAAGGCCTTCCTCCTCCGTTTTTCCTCTTTATTATTCCTTTTCCAGAGCGTCTGAGCAGGAGATGAGTCTGAACGGGATCACACCAACACTGTCCCCCTCTTGTTGCCGTCAGTTTTTTTTTTTTTGTTCATTTGTTTGTCCGTGGAGTTATTTTTCTCTTTAATTTAACCAAGACCTGACTAAAACTGGGGCACTCAGCCCAGCCTGTTCGTTCTCGTCGCGGTTTCTCTGGGGTACCACAAAGGTTCTTCACAAAACCTGGAACTTCCATGACGACGTCTGGTCCTTATAATCCAAGCAGTCAGCATTGAAGTTTAACTTCCAGGAGGCCGTTTGGTCTTTATAATCCAAGCAATCGGTGGTGGAGTTAAAGCCCAAACTGGAGGCTCCATAGCCCTGGGTGGAGAGGGAGGCTGGAGACTGGTTGAGGTGGCTGGTGACCGCGTTGGCACCCATGGGACTCAGGGTGGCCCCCGGCCCGGGCAGCTGGTGGTGCATAGGGGTCAAGTAAGATCCACAGTCCATCCCTCCGAAATAGGAGGTCGATCCAGCGTATCCTTGGCTGTAGCCCGATGCCTGGGTGTAGGTCATGGGATAGGATCTCTGCATGCAGGAGGAAGAGGTGGACAGGGGGTCTGAGAGCGGGGAGATGGACGCCGGGCTCCAGATGGACACGGGGGCGCTGCTGCTGGAAATGGTGGGGACGGAGGTGCTGGAGGGGGGAGTGAACTGCCCGCTGGTCCCGCTCTCCGAGCTCACTTCCCGGGCTGGAGAATTCTTCTTCTTCGCCGGCCGCACCTTGTTCTGGCCCCCGTTCTGCTGCTGCTGCTGCTGCTGCCGGCACTTGGCCCGGCGGTTTTTAAACCACACCTTGAGGCAGAGACACGAGGGAGGGAGAGAGAAAAAGCCAGGGGTTAGGGATGGGCAAACCCGAGGTGGGGAAGAGATGGGTGGCAGGGAGACCCAAAACTGTCCCCCACCAAGAGCAGAGGGTTGCAGGCTGCTGCACAGAAAAGCTCCGGGGCTCCCCCTCCCTGAGATCATTAGCAGTAATAACAAGTGGAAATCACAAATCTAACTCCTTAATAAGGTCACTTTTGGGGGAGAAGGGGAAGCATTCCCTCTTTGCTGTTTGCCAGCCGGGGACCCCCAGGAATCACTGTGTAAGGCCTATTGAAGTCGAGCCCTTAATTAGAAACAATAGAACATCAGAAAAGGAGGGAACAATTAGGGAAGCAGAGGTTCGGGATGGGGAGGGCGGTAAAGATGTCTCATTTACGCTCCAAACGGGCTCTCTGCTCTCACCCACTCAGTCAGAATTGGCCTCTCAGCCCATCTCCCCTTCCCTTAGCAGGGCCCAAGGGGGCTGGCTGGCTCTGGGGAGGTTTTTTGGGGATGAGGATGGGGTTTGGCACGGGGTTGTCCCGATCCCAGCCATACTGGGGTGTCCCGCTCCCAGCCACCACACTCCACGAGAACACAGCACCACACACAGCCTCGGGAAGCCTCGTCAGAAGGCAAGTGGGAGGGATGGCTTTGGAGATGTCCTGCCCTGCTGCTGGGGTGTTCTAGGTTCCAGAGGAGGAGGCAGGAACCTCCTACCCTGCCAGCAGCACCTCCAAAATGCTGCCTGGATGGGATCCTCCTGCAGAGCAGGCACAGCCCAGCCCCAGGAGAGGGATTCCCTCCACCAAGGCAGCCCCTCTCTCAAAGTCCCTTCAGAGGGGCAGGAATCCCCCAGTCTGTGAGCTGGGGTCCCAGTCTGGCCCAGCTCAGGGGATGTGCTGATCCCTGGGGAAGGGGTAAATCCTTCGTGACTTCTGCAGGGCCCCCAGATGTCCGCAGGACAGGCTGGGATTTGGGGGTGCTGGGGATGGGCATGGAAGGTCTAAGAGCTGCCGGATCCAGGATCTGCACAACACCCCCTCGGTGCAGAGGGAGAAAGGGGGGCACACTCCAGCCCTGGGGGTGCAAAATGCCACCACATCCCCTCAGTGAACCCCCACGCAACTCTGAGCCTCCTTCACCCCACCAGGGCTTGATTTGCCTTCAGGACTGGATCCATCCCCTGAACTCGTCCCCTCGAGTCCCTCCCTGCCGGGCACAGGCCAGTCCCGGGTTCGTTGGGTATGGAGGGGCAGGGCAGGCAGGGCTCTCCGCATCCTACCTGCACTCGGGACTCGGGCAGGTTGATTTTCAGGGCCACCTCCTCCCGCATGAAGATGTCGGGGTAGCGGGTCTTGGCGAAAAGAGCCTCCAGCACATCCAGCTGCGCCCGGGTGAAGGTGGTGCGCTCCCGCCGCTGCTTCCGCGGCGTGGCTGCGAACGGAGCCAGAGGCCCTGGCTGTCAGTCAGCGGCCCCTTAGACCCCGGGGTCCCCTCCAGCCCCTTCCCCAGGGTGTACCCACATTCCCTGCCCGCTCCCGGGGGTTCCTCAGCCGCCACAGCGCGGCAATCCCGACTCCGCATCTCCCCTGCATCCTTCGGAGCATCTCGGCCCCATTCCCAGCCCAGGGCTCTGCTCTGTTTGCAGCCCCTTTCACCCATAAAAAGTTGGGGGTGAGGAAGAAGGGAGACAGAGGAACCCCACGCCCTCACCCACCCAACCCAGCGTGATCTCTGGGCATGTTGTGCCTCTCAAAACCCCAGCGGCTTCTCCTGCGTGGAGCAAAAAAAAAAAAAAAGGGCGGGGGGGAAGGGAAGAGGGAAGAAAAACGTGGCTTACCGGGATAACCGACGGACGGGTGCAACAAATCCATGCCCGAGGTTGTGAGACTCAGGCCATTGACTGCGTAAGGTGGTTGCTTAAGATAAGACATCATGCTAAAGTTGTGGCGGGGAGGAGAGTTGGCCGAAATCCGGGCGAGGGGGAGCCGGCCGAGCGCCCTGCCTGCCCCGGGCGGTGCCTGCGGGAGCCGTCGGGCGTGGGGGGGCCGCCAGGTGCCTGCGCAGGAGGAAGAGGAGGGAGCAATGCAGGGATGAAGGGGGAGTCAGGCCAGATCGCTGCCCCCCGGCTTTTATCCCCTCTGCCTCCCCCACCCCGTCAATCCTCCCGCTCGGACCCCGACCGGATTCGGGAGCTGGGAGAGACTGACTAGATAAACGCATCTCTCCCCAAAAAGGGCGAGCAGGGGAAGGAAGGGGGGGCACATCCCAGCCAGTAATTACTGCCCGAACAAAACCCCCCCATGCCTTCAACTGCCCGCATTGTACGGCGGCCGGGGGCATTTGCATAGGATTCCCGGCCGGGCACCGGCTAATTGTCTCAAGCAAAACTTGATTGGGGCCATTGGCAGACACAAAGAACCCCTCGGCTAAATAAATAATGCAGATAACAAAGCCCAAGGGTGAGAAACAAAGAAACAATTCAAGAAACCTATCTCTCCACTAGTCTCTTGCAAGGACTTTAATTATCCCAGGTTTGGGCAACATTCAAACCTTCCCCCCTTCTCCCCCTTTTTCCCCTTCCCCCCGACGTTGCTGCATTTCAGAGCTCAAATGCCCGCTCGGGAAGAGCCAAACTTTTCTGCTCTCCCGCCATCATCAGTCCACGTCTGCAGTAATTTCCACCGGCCATTTGCACCTAATTAGTACTCCGGGTAATTAGATTTGGAGGCAAGTAATAGATTTATTAGGCTTTCAAGAAACTCTTGATGACGGAGCTGAAGCTAAACAAACACCTCGGTGGCGAGCGGCCCCGGACAGCCCCGGCGGGCGAGCGGCTCCCCCGGACACCGCTCGGGCTGCCCCGACGGGACCGGGCTCTCTGCAGCGGGGAACGAGGGGGGACCAAAACACCGCCAAAAAAAAGAAAGAAAGAATAAAAAAAGTACGGCAATTAGTCAAATCGGGACTCCTAAAAAGGTTTAGGCTTTTTTTTTCCCGCAGAAAATATTTTTTTTAAAATCTTTTTTGAGCAAACGCTCGCCCTTCCCTCCATTCCCAGCGGCCGTCGGGAAAACGAACTCCAGCAGAACTTTCTCCCCGAAACACCCCAAAACTCCGCGTTTCAGCCCAGCCGGCTCCCCGGGCGGGCCGAGTGCTGCCAGGGGGCTCCTGACCCGCGGCACCCCCTGGGAAGGGAAGGGGAAGCGGCGCGGATCTTCCCCTTCTCCCCTCGGGGGGGGAATTTACCGCGCACAGCCGCGCTGGGCGGCGGAGGGAGCGCGCATCCAGCGCGGGGTGCGCAGGGTCAGGTCCCGAATTTCGCATCGCCCCCCGGGGGAGGCCGAACGGGGACGGATCTGCCGAGGGGGGAGCCCCGCTCCGCGGCGGGGAGCAAAGCGGGAGCCCCGCGAAACGCGCGGGAGAGACAAGCGGGGGTTGCTGCCCGCCTCAAAACGAACGCAGAAAAAAAAATTAAAAAACAAAAATAGGATTAAACAAAAAAAAAAGGAAAACACAACAAAAAAAAGGCGCAAACACCTCCTCCTCAAAAAAAAAAAAGAAACAACCCTAAAGCTCCGTTCGGTTAAATTCGGCGGCATCCCACCGAGGCGCCAGCCCGGCGCGGCCGCCCGCGGAGCCCCTCGGCCGCGGCCGCGCATCCCGGGGCCGCCCCGCAGCCCGCGGAGCAACGGCTCCACTCGGCAATCTGTCACCTTTCCCCCTCCTCCCGCTGCCCCCCCGCTCCGCGCACAGCCCGGCTACCAGTTGCTCTGCCCTCGCTCAATAATAATTACCCCGTCCGAGAATTAATTATAATAAATGTTTTCTTGATAAACTAACGAGATAATCCGGGCGGCACACGCTCCCTAATTACGAGCCGCCGGCCCCGGCTCCGCGGCTCGCCCCGGTGATTAATGCGGGGCAGCGATCCGCGCCCGGCCGCGCAGCCTGCGCCCCTGCCCCGGCCGCGCCGCGGGGGCCGCGGAGGGCAGGGGGAAAGGTGCCAAGGTAGAAAAGGGAATTTGTTTCCTTTTGTTTTGCAAACGACAGCCGCCTTCCCTGCCCTCGCCGCGCTCCAACGAATTTCTGTCATTTAAAAAAATTCTAATTAATTTAAATTTTTTTTAAGCAAATATTTTTAATTTTTTTTTTTTTCTCGCTCTGGAGGGGCTGTTTGAGGTGATATTTTCCCAACATGCGAATTTCGCCCCGGTGCAAAGGCGGTGGGGATGGACCCGTCACCGGCTCTGCCGGGCGGTCCCCAGAGCTTCACCTCCGAACCTCCGCGCTGCTCCGCGGCCGCGGCCCCTCTCCGGGACCGGGAGCGGCGGAGCCGGGCTCGGCGGGCAGCCACCTCCGCCTGACCCGTCCCTGCCGCCCACCAGCACCCGGCCTTTTAAAAAAAATCATTTTTAAAGTGCTTTTCCCCCCACTCCTTTCTTTCTTTCTTTCTTTCTTTTTTTTTTTTTACTAGAGTTGCACCTTTTCAAAATAAATAAATAATAAGTCTCAACTTCTTTAAGCAGCCGAAATCGAAATAAACCTCAGCAGCCAAGGAGGGTTTTAGTTCTAAAGAAACTTGTGCCGGTGCACAAGGACTTTTCCCGACTTTCTCTTTGTCAGCGCGGTGCGAATTCAGAGGAGAGGCCGGGGCGCGTTCCTCGCGGTCGGTGCCTTTAGGAAGCGCTTTCCCAAGGCATAAAAAAATAAAAATAAAATAAAATTAGGCAGGTGGATACCAGCTCCAGCCCCTCTCCGACCTGGATGCCATCCCTGCCATCCGTTTCGCCCACACCAAACCGTGAAGCTCGGGCCCTAAATGCCTTGAAGATTTCTCTCCCTGCGCTCTCCAGCCCGGTTCTCCCTGGCCGCGAGTGCTCAGAAACACCTTTGCAAAATTACTTTGCTGAGTCTCCGCATCGCGAGGAAGAGGAGGAGGATGAAAGGATTCTCAGGTAGGAGTCGGAAGAGGGGAGAAGAAATTCCTCCCCGTTTTTTTTTTCTGTTTGTTTTTTTTTTTTTTTTTTTCCCTTTTTACCCTAATTTTAAAAGTCCAGCTTGAGGTCAGGAAATAACTCCAGGCCGAAGGAATAGGCCGGAGAAAAATCATGTAGCTGAGGAAAAGGCGGAGAAGCCCCGCGCCCGGCCGCGGAGAGAGGAGCGGCTCCGCGCCCGGCCGCGGGGCTCGGGGGGCTCGGGGGGCGCCCCCAGCTTCTCGGTCCTGCCCTTCTCCCTCTCATCCCGCAGCTCCCGCTCCCTGCCGAGCTCCGAGCCCGCTGTGCCCGAGCTGGGGCCGCCTCCGCCCGGCCCGGCCCGGCCTCTCCCGGGCAGCTCCTCGCCACAGAGACCCGCACCGCACACAGGCGATTCAAAAATAATCATAATTAAAAGGAAATAAAAATATAATTTTAATTTCCCTCTCCCTGCATTCCTGGCCGCCCAGCGATGCCCCCGAGGAAGGATGGAGCCAGCGGGTCGGACTTACCTGCGAGCCTCGCCGGAGCCGCGGGCAGGGCTGGGGGGCGAAGGGGGAAACCTGCTCCCGGATCCTCGCCAAATTCCGAGCTCGGGCTGAGCTGGGAGAGAAAGCACAAAGCGGGAGGTTAGAGAGCTCGCCGCATGCACATGCCCACGACATCGGGGGGAAAGGGGGGGGCGGAGGGGGGGTGGAGAAAAAAATGTTTGAAAAAGGAGAATAAATGGGGAAAAAGGGGAGGGGACGGTGCAGGAGAGGGATGCGAGGATGCTCGGGGTCTGGGCTCGGTACATACAGAGCTGGCCGGTGCTGGAGCTGGTCAAAGTGATTTTATTTTTAATAATAGTGGCAGGGTGCGTTGGAGCTGAAGGTCTCTACCTCTCTCGGGGAGCTTTGCTGAGAAAGCGCCTCTCTGGCAACTTTTTGACGCAAACTCTCCAACCAATGGCAGGGAGAGAGTGATTGACACATCTAAGCCAGGGGGAAAATAATAAAAACACACACAGGGGGAGGAAAAAACAGGCCGCTGCTGTACCGGGGGGACAATCCAGAGAGAAATAACAGCCACCGAAATGACACCAGAATATACATTAAAAGAACCTGCTCGGTTTAAAAATATACATTATGGAGTGGAGCGGATGAAGTCATTGTAGAAATTAACGTGATGGACAGCAGAGATGGAATTAGCGAATTGCCCGGGGAAGGCGAGGAAGGGGGGGTCAGCAAAAGGCTGGGGGGCGGCTGTAATAATAACAACACCACCACCAACAAAAGATATTAATGTATAGAAGTAAATATTTGTGAAGGGGGGACACGGAGCCCGGCAGGAGCCCTGGGCTGAGCGGCAGGAGATGGGTGAGAGGAAACCCGCGGGAGCCAAGGGGAGAATCCCCCCCAGCACAGAGCGGGGTCCCCCAGCTCCGGTCCCCCCAGCCGCACCCCAATTCCACCTGCCAGGGCCGAGTCACTCCTGGAAAAGGGAAAATGGGGTCACCTGGGGGATGACTTAAATGCATTTTAAATTTTATTTGTAAGGATACACAGGGATGAGGGTGTGGAATGGGACTTAGCGGCGTCGCGTTGAATTTGCAGATGGGGACGTGCACATGTTTTTAATCGAAATAATTCGGCAGCGGTGACGGGCTGAGGGTGAGGAGGGCCCAGGGGGTTCCCGGTGCCGGGTACACCGGAGCTGGGCTCCGGGGTGTTCCCCTCGCACCTCCCGTCCACGCTCAACTTCTCCCGGGTCCCAGCGCCCCGAAAATCAAGCTCTGGCAAAAAGGCAGGAGGATGGAGGCGGCTGAGGTCGGAGGGAGGGAGCGCTCACAGACTTTCCTCACTTTGTGACAATGGGGGCAAAAAACTGCAGCGCCTCGATCATTTTAACGGGGTGACCTATGTTAATGAAGTTATAGCAATTAATTCGCTTCTTTGTGGCTCTCTCCGAGCCTGGCTGCGTGCGATGCAACGTGCTTGTCCTTGGACTTTAGCGCCGGCGGTGCCGCCCGGGTTTGCAGGAGCAGGTTTGGGATGCTCGGGGCTGGGCTGGGCGGATGATGGGTGGTGTGGCTTGGTTTTGGGTTGTTTTTTTTTTTTTTTTTCTTTTTAATCCTTTCCTCCCAGAAAGGAGGAGGAAGGAGGCGGCAGAAGGGAAGGAGGGAGGGGAGAGGAGGGGAAATAAAACAAACAAACAAACAAACAAACAAACAAACAAACAAAATAGCCCCTCGCCCAGAACCGACGCAGCCCTGCCCGCCGCAGCCGCTCCCACTTTGGCCGCTGGGTTTTATTTGTTTGGGTTTTTTTTTTTTGTTCGGTTTTTTCTTTTATTTTTGCGAGCCGACTTCATGGAAAGTTGGTACCCGGGGTACCCCCGGCAGGTAACCCCTGGCCCCACGGGACTCCCAACCCCTGCCCTCCTTGGAGCTGTGTTTTGATTTATTTTTCTCTCCCAGACCCGCGAGATTCTTTTGTGGGGACTTTTTTTTTTTCGTGGGTTTGTTTGTCCAGTTGAGTTTGTTTTGTTTTTTTAATTGGTGTGGGTAAAGGAGGGGCAGCTGCAGCCGCCGTCCCTTTGCAGCATCCCCCCCTTCCCCCCTTCTCTCAAGCCTTGCCCAGAGATCCGAGCCGGGCAAATCCTTCCCTCAGCCTCTCCCTCAGCAGAGCACCAGGAATAAATATCCCGATTGAACCCTTCCTTCCCCCCCTCCGCCCCCTCCGCCTTTGCCATCGTCTCCCGCCCCCACATATTATTTAATAACCTTAATCCACCTCCGAAGAATGAGAGAGATAATTCGTTCCCGTGTATCCTGACCAGGAGGGTATTTTGGAAATCGATTAAAAATAAAGGGGGGAAAAATTAAAAAAAAAAATAAAAAAAGGAAGGGGAAAAAAAGAGGGAAAAAAAAAATAAAAAAGGGGTGTGTGGGTGCTGGAGGCAGCCGGGCTGTGTCAGAGCAGGGCTGAGCAAGGCAGAGAAATAAAATTCAGTGCCTGAAGACAGAATCAGGAGGGGAAGCAGAGCCCAGCCCTGCCCTGCCCGCAGCTGCCTGGCCCTGGGCAGAGCTGTGCCCCGGCTGCATCCACGGGAGCTGCAGCATCCCAGCCGCTCCCTCTGCCCCCTCCAGCCCGACGAGTCGGGAATAATTCCCGCGGCCAATAAAACAAGTGGCAGAGATGGACAGTGTTACTTAAATAAACAAGGGTCTCTTTAAAATTCTCATCCACTTCAGATGTCTAAAGTAAGATTGCGATGATTTTGTCACGGTTTGGTAAATTTACCCCTTTAAGAGGCTTTCATAAATCCCAGAACACACCTTCAGCCAGATTTGAATATAGATTTAGGTTTTAAAACCCAGAAGCTGGGAACACCGCTTTATCAAAGAGAATTTCCCTTTAGCTTAGCAATGTGTCGGAATGGCTCTTGCAAAGATTGGATCTGAGAGGGGGAAAAAGGGGGAACCTTCTTTCCTGGAGCAATCCTGCACACACTTTGCAGCTGCCTCTGCCTTCAGCCTTCTGCAGCTCGGGGAAAAGTTACCCCCAAAAAATTTTGATAATCATTGTTGCAGCTGTAGGATCTCGATTTTTAAAAAAAAAATTACAAATTTTTTACTAATTTTTTTTAACTTTCCCATCTCTTCTGGTCCGTTTGGAGAGCGTTGCAGAGCAGGTACAGCCCCAGGGATCCAGACTAGCTGGGGCTAACGGGGAGTGAGTGGAGATGTGTGATTTTCTGCCCTCTGAGAACTTTATGCTCAGAGAACCCAAATCTGCTTCTGGGATGAAAAGAAACTGTAACTTCTGCTTCTCAGTAAGTTCTCCAACTTTCCGATGCCAGCCGGGTTGCAAAGCCATTTTCTCTCTCTCTCTCTGCATAGCTGTCTCTCTTCTCTTCCTTTTCTCCTTCGCCCTCTTCACTTTTTTCTCCTCCTGGTTTAATTTCCGACTCTCCTCACTATCGCGACCGTTCCGCCCGGGCTTTTATCGCCGTGTGTGTCGCTCCCAGGGCTGAGCTGCTGCCCGCGGTTGTGATGACCAAGGGTGGGGGGAGGAAAATAAGAAATTATTCATTCAGGTCGGGTGAAAGTTAAGGAAAAAAGCGGGGGGTGTGGAAATGAAAGCCCACCCCAAAATGAACCGATTTATAATTTGTCATCTTTGTATCTCTGATGGGCTCCGGAAAGTGATGCACGCTGCAGCTTTTAAGCTTTTCCCTCATCGGATTTGTGTCTAGTTAAAATATTCCAGACTTTCCTCGAAGTTTATCTGCAATTCAAGTGCCGGTTGGAGTTTATTTTAGTTTAGGGGTGGGTTTTTTTGGGTTTGTTTGTTTGTGGTTTTGTGGTTTTGGTTTGTGGGTTTTTCGTAAGTTCTAAGCTGCCCCTCACCCCAAAATCTCAATTTCTGCGGGTGCAAAGGCAGAGACATTGGTATAGCTGTGTCAACTTCGAGAAGGGGTCAGATTCGTTTTAAAATGTTGGAATGATTTAAAAAAAGATTATTTCCCTCCTTTTCCAAGCGTTGAGAGGGGATGGTGGAGCCGTCACCTCTTTTGGGGTAGGGAAATAATTGAAAATATAAACCAAAATATGAAGGCAGCATCTTTGCCTAGATGAAACCAAGTTTCATAATTGGGATGGGGGGCCGGGAGGAGGAGAGAGAGGAGGGGATGGTGAAGGGATTTCGGGGCCGTCTGAAATTTGCCCAGCTCCTCTTGGAGACAGGCAAGCCCTAAAAACGTCACCCCGAGAGCAGCGAAAGTGAGGTCAGGGCTTGCACCTGAGGGAACGGCTCATGTGCGGCGGGGCGGGGGTGAAATACCCCCCTTTAAAAACAACAAAAAAAACCCCCAAATAAATGAAAGAGCAAGAAATGCTGGGTGTTCAATAAATGCAGCAGCATTTGGGGGAGGCCGTGCGGGGAGGGGGCGTCCCCCGGGGGCCTGGGGCAGGGCTGCGGCCGAGTGTGCGGGGGGTGTGCGGGCATGAAAGGCGCTAATGCTGCCGGTTTACATAATTTTTTTCTCTCCAGGCCATGAAGTTACCTTGACGAGCAGCTCGCTGCAGCAATCAGATTATAGCTCCCAAGCCAGATATTAAAATAACAGTTACAGTCCCGCGTCCCGCGTGTTGGCAAACTTGGGAGAAATGAAGGGGTCGGGGGAGCGGGGGGAGGGAGAGAAAGAGCCAGAAAAAGGGGTTTTGTAAGAAAGAAGAAAAGAAAACCGCAGAGAAGCTTTAAACTAGTCTTTCGTTTGTAACCTTTTACAACCTTTATTTCCCGTATATGAAAAGCTCCTTTTATTGAGACCCAGAAAGAACTTTTTTTTTTTTTCCTCCCCCCCCCCCAACCTTTGGATTTTTAATTAGAGCCCCTCAATTGCAGCCATATATATAGGAATCGATATAAAGTAATCCGTGGAGATGGGCTAAGGTTTTAATCGAAAATCTTCTTTGCCATTCTTTGCAGATCTTCTTTAGCCGCTGGCTGGTGGAGAAACAAATGTTCATTACAAAAATACCCCCCGAACCCCCCAAAGCAGCTTCCCCCCAAGCAAACAAAGCCACAATGCAGAAAGCTTGCGAAAGATCCCGAACCAACTGTTGTTACCATGTGAATAAGAAATTACTCCTATGCTTAACTTCATTCTCCCTTGCAGGCAGGTATTTTTTCGTATTGAAAAAGTTTAAAACCGGCTCCGAATAGTGTAGTTAATTTTTTTTTGCTTTCTTAAAAGGTGTCTGGGTGATGGTATTTTCCGTGCGGGAAGGGTCTGGCTTGTGCCGCGGGTGTCTGTCTGTCTGTCTGTCCGGCAACAAAGATCCCACACGTATAACATTGCTCTGAAATCCACATCCCGTCCTCTTGCAGCTCCTCAGACTCACAAATATCGCACTTTCTTGAATTCTTTTCTATCCCCCTTTCCCCTTAGTATTTGGCTTCTTTCCCCCTTCTTTTATTATTTTTTTTCTTTTTTTTCTGCAAGTGCTTTATATTATATCAAATTTAACTCTTTGCTCCCCCGCCATGAAATATTTCTTTTCCTATGTAAAAAGAAAAGAAGAGAGAGAGAGAAAAAAATCCCAACTTCCCCCAAAGCTCCCCCAAGCTTCCTTCTTTCTAAAGAACTAGGGCTGTTTTTCTCCAGGGGAAGGAGCGGGGGGTGGAAGCTAAATATTAAACAATGCAGGCAGCTTCAGGTTTATTTTGGTAAATTAATTGTGAGACTGTTCTGGCTCCTATGAGTTTCTGCATGATTAAACTGTGCTATTTGTTCCCCAAAGCTGCACATTAGCAGAAAGTGCAAGTCTGTTTTAAAGCATCATCCTCAGGTTTAATGTAAGCAAACTGGGCTGAGCGAAAAGTTTACCCGAGTAATTGCAACTAAGAGTCCGCTGTAGTTGTTTTAATCATTATTTTCTATCTGATAAGTGCTTTTTAAAGAACAGACCCCGCATTTTTTTAATCTGAAGGAAGCGAATCTGGCCGTATTTGTACCCCAACCTCGCGTCTTATCTGTATGAAATTTCAATTTATTTAAAAGCTTGGTATTTAATACACGACACGGGCCACATTTAGTTTAGACAAACCCCCTCTTGTACTTTCTCCGTAATCACGCCTAATGAAAAACGTGGGATTTTCACATTATTAAAAAAAAAAAAAGTGAAAATATAATGCATCTTCATTAGGAAAATTGACTGCTGTGCTCAAGACAGTTCTTAATTGAAAAGGCAACCTATTTTAATGGTGTGGTTGAGGAGAAGATTACATACTTTATCCAAACACAAAGACAATTAATAATGAGGAGCAGGCTGCTGCCATTAACTCTAATGTAGTTACATCAATGTCAGTGCGAGTGCTCGTACCTGAGAGGTGCTGGGGGATGCGCCCGCGGCCCCTCCGCCCTGCCCGGCCCGGCTCGGCCCCTCCGCCGCCGCCGCAGCCCCGGCCCCGGCCGCCTTTGCCTCACTTTTATTATTATTTTTAGTTTGAACGGCGGCTCGACCCCGAGGAGTTGTGCGAGCGCGGCTCGCCCTCGCCGCTTTGCTTTAAAGGGACTTTTCAGAGCTGCCTAATTCAGGATATTTAAGCGCAGGACAATGCGGGGTGGTGGGAGCGCTTAAGCTGCAGTTTGCAAACGAATCCGAGCCCCACAGCCCGGGGAAAAGTCCCGTCCCCCCCGCGAGTCCCCGGCGCTGCCGAGCGCCAGCGCTCGCCCCAGCGACGCCTGCACTTCAGGCTTTTATTTCCACTTTTGCATGTTTTTTTTTTTTTAATAAAAATTCAACTTTCAGTCGCTCGACGCGCTGATCAGGTGTGTTTATACCGAGCGTTGGCTGTGGATGTTTTGCTTGGTATTTTTGGGGTGGTTTTTTTTCCTTTTCCCAGGAGGAGCGGCTGGGTGGGAGCCGCGCTCCCCCGCAGCCCCGCGGTCCTTGCGCGGCCGCGGAGCCGAGGAGGAGGAGGAGGAGGAGGAGGAGGAGGAGGAGGGATGCGCGGAGCGCTGCGCGCCCCTTGCCCGACTTAAACAAAGTCCTCTTCAAAGCCCCTTCCTCGGCAGCGAAGTCGATTTGATAATTAAAAATAAAATCATGAAGCCAGAGCAGCGCAGTTTCTCCCCCACCAATTAAATAAATAAATATCCCACAACCGATCCCTCCCTCCCAAAATTGCTTCCCCCCTCCCCCAGCGCCATCCCCGCCTGCAACTTTCCCGCAGATCTTTGTCCCGCACCGGGCAAAGCGGTGCCGGAGCTCGGGGGGATCCCGGCTGCGTTTATTTGGGGGGTGAGGAGCAGGATTGCCGGCCTGCATCCCGCATCTCCGGGCGGTGCTGGTATGGAGGGGGGGTTCCTCCTCTGCGCCACCCTTCCTGGGTTAAATTGGTTTTTTTTTGGGGTGTCTGGGTGGGTGCGGGGACAATGCGGCCGGGGGGGCCCGGGGGCGGGCTCGGGCCTAATCCCGGCCGTGCCCCCTCCGGCAGTTTTTAATCTGCGCCGGGGGAGGAGGAGGAGGAAGGGGAAGGTGGAGGGCGGGCGGGCGGCGGGGCCGGTGCCCAGCGGTGCTGCCCGCCCCGGGCGCGGCCCCGGCCCCGCCGCAGCCGCAGCCGCCGCCCCCGGCACGGAGGGAGGGGAAGGGGTGCGGCCCCGCACCGGGCACGGCGGGGAACCGGAGGGCGGGACGGTGCCCGGCATCTCCCACAGACGGACAGACGGACAGGGCAGTGCCTGGCATCTCCCACACGGACAGACGGACAGGGCTGTGGCACCCACGGACACAGACAGGACAGGGTGTCCCGGCATGTTTACAGACAGACAGACAAATAGACAGACGGACAGACAGTGAGGGCTGTGCCCAGCACCCTCTCACAGACAGTGGACAGGGCTGTGCCCAGCATGGCTCACAGACAGACGGACAGACGGACAGGGCTGTGCCTGGCATGGCTCACAGACAGACAGACGGACAGAGCTGTGCCCAGCATCCCCTCACAGACAGACAGACAGACAGGGCTGTGCCTGGCATCTCCCACAGACAGACGGGCAGGGCTGTGCCCAGCATAGCTCATAGACAGACAGACAGACGGACAGGGCAGTGCCCGGCATCTCCCACAGACAGACAGGGCTGTGCCCAGCACCCTCTCACAGACAGATGGACAGGGCTGTGCCTGGCATCTCCCACAGACAGACAGACGGACAGACAGAGAAACGGACAGAATGTGCCCGGCATCCCCTCACAGATGGATGGACAGACAGACGGACAGGGCTGTGCCTGGCATCTCCCACAGACAGACAGGGCAGTGCCCAGCATGGCTCACAGACAGACAGACAGGGTGGCGCCCAGCACCCCCGTCACAGAGAGACGGACAGGGCTGTGCCTAGCATGGCTCACAGACAGACAGATGGACGGCCAGGGCTGTGCCCAGCATCCCCGCACAGCCAGCCACGGCAGTGTGTGGCTGCCCTCCCAGACAGACAGACAGACACGGAGGTCGGATGGGCAGAGCAATGCCCATCCGCGTCTCCCAGACAGACAGACGGACAGACAGCTGTGGCCCAGCAGCCCTCACAGAACAGAGCTGCTCCGGCTGGGGCCGCCCTGGTGAGCGGAGCTGGGGGCAGCCCAGGTGGGGCCAGGCTAATCCCCAGGCAGACAGACAGACAGGCAGACAGACAGACAGACGGGCGAGGGGATGCCCCGTTAAATCCCAGGCAGAGCAGGTGGAGCATGGCTAATCCCAATCCCTGGCAGAGCCGGGCAGCGCCAGCCAGGACAACACCTGGACGGACAAACAGCCCCGGCACCGCCAGCCCGGGTCCCGCAGGTTGGGAAGGAGTTCTGGGCTCTGTGACCGTCCCGGCGGGGGATTTTCCACCTGTGCAAAACCACAAGGTTGGGATTTCCCCGCAGGGAGAGGCAGAGCAGCGGGGGCCGCGCTGGCTGCGGCCTTTAGGAGCTCTCCCGACATCCGCAATCGCAGATAAAAAGAAAGTTCCCGCTGCTTCCCTTCCAGACAAATGAGCCTGGCCGGCTCTCTTTGCTCTCGAGCAGCATCTGCCCACCCTCTGCACCTGATTTCTCGCAGGAAATCTTTCATCTCCCTGCCCCGCCTGCTCCCGCAGCCCCGGCTGCTCTGCCGGGGCTTTAATGGGACGGGAGGATGCGGAGAATCCCCCGGGATGGGGCTGTGGCCACCTCCTCCCTGTCACCATCACCCCCCGTGCCCTTCCCGCAGCTCCCGAGCCCCCTCGGTCGCTGATTGCAAAGGGAATTTTGACGGGAGGAGAGGAATTTCCGTGGCTTTCGGAGACAGCCGTGCTTGGGGCTGCCACCTGGTTTCTCCAAAGGCTGTCCCTGCAAAGGGGACATTGGGAACACACGGGTTTGTGGCTGTGTCTAGAAAGCAGGAATATGAGAGCCAGATGCAGCAGGGTTTTGTGTGGAATTGTGTCTGTTTGTTTGCCTGCTGTTGGTGTAGGCAAACCTGATAGCAACAGGTTGTGGAGAAGCAAAAAATCCTTATTTTCATGTGCGCTCCCTGGGGTGAGGTCCTTTGGTGGCAGGTTTCTTGGGAGAAGAAATGTTTTCTGGGTGAAATTTGGCCATTTCTCACCATGTCCTGTCCCCACACATTGCTGTGGCAAAGGGCTCAGGAAACACTAGGGTGAAATCCTTTGGTGGCAGGTTTCTTGGGAAAATGAATGTTTTCTGGGTGGAATTTGGCCATTTCTCAGCCATGTCCTATCCTCACACACTGCTGTGGCACAGGGCTCACATCAGTTGCCTGCATGAGGTTGCCAGGAGCATCCAAAATGCC
This sequence comes from Camarhynchus parvulus, assembly GCF_901933205.1. Classification (NCBI taxonomy): domain Eukaryota; kingdom Metazoa; phylum Chordata; class Aves; order Passeriformes; family Thraupidae; genus Camarhynchus; species Camarhynchus parvulus. Next base: position 57,832,502 of record NC_044575.1, on the reverse strand, counting down.
CTCAGGTCCCTGAGACCTCCACTCCAAAGGCCTTGCAGGAGATCTGTGCCCCCCTGGCTCAGCAGTTTTATGCCAGAGGGACACCCAGAGACATCTCAGGTGGAAGTGGACACCTGAATTTAGGCAACAAAGCCATGTTCAGTGTCTGAGCTGCTCCAGCCTGTGACAGTCACTCCTTCAGGTCCCTTCTGGTGCAGGGTGACACCTCTGCCACAGCTTTTTGCATCCACAGGTGAAATGCAGGAGCCTGTAGGTAACACAGCCCTGCCCTAATATTGTCCTGTGCTCTCTGTCCATCTCTCAGTGCCTTGTTCTGGAGGACCAGTGATGATTTGGCAACTTGATCGACACAGCAAGCGAGGTTTGAGCTCAGGAGGTGCTGGCAACCCAATTAGGGAGAGCAAAATCCTCCTGAGGTCCTTCAGCTTGGCTATCCAAAGTGTATTTTGCTTGTTTGTGTCTGCCTAGGGGGTGTTTTGGATGTGTGGATGTACACAGAGGAGAACTGGAGAATGTCCTCCAAACCCTGAGGTTCTTCCCTGCCTGTGTGCAAACTCAGGGCCGGCAGGATGAGGTGGTAAGAGAACAGATAAAACGTGGTGATGGTTGATTTGCAGCTTGCTGTGGCAGGGATGGGTAAAGGAGAGCTGGCTGCAGGTGTTCATTGCAGGGCGAGGTCCAGGGCCAAAGCTCTGGCTCATCTCTGCTCCAGTTCTCTGGGATCAGTGGCTTGTGCAAAGGAAAATTTCTGGGAGAAGGGAAAGGGATGAAACTGCTTCTTCAGCCCTGCCTGGGGCTGAGAGGAGGAGGAAGATGGAGCAGGGGTGGGGCTGGCATGTGTGGGAGGGTGTATGAGCAGGAGGATGGAGTTGGAGAGGTTCACATTGGACACCAGGAACAATTCCTTCATGGAAAGGGCTTTTAAGCAGTTGAAGGGTCTGCCCAGAGAGGTGGTGGGGTCCCCATCCCTGCAGGTGTCCAAGGAAAAACTGGATGTGGCACTCCGTGCTCTGGGCTGGGTGACAAGGCGGTGACAGTCACAGGTTGGACTCGATGATCTTGGGCATCTTTTCCAACCTCAGTAATTCTATGGTGATTTTCACTTCATCATTTTGTGTTCTTATCTCTGGTGAAATGGAGGAAAGCTGCAGCTTCAGCCCTGTTTTGGTTCTTGTAGGACTTTTCAGCCCTGGCATATTTTTCTTGTATTGTGCTTTGCTTTTGGAGTACCTGTTGGATTTTGGACCACAACTCCAGATTTCCTACCTGTGCATGGAGCTGCGAGTAGGCTTCTGTAACTCCATGATCAGGACATTTGCTGTGATTTACTCCACAGAGTCCATTAATCCACGTCTGATACCTGATGAGAAATTTGGAATAAGCTGCAGCATGTCTTTATGCAACACAGACAGTCACAGGCTATGTCAGCAGCTGAAGTATTTTATTGAAATGCAACTTTCCAACATTTTTTTGACATAAGCGTTATCAAGAAATGCAAATTATCGCATAATAATACAACAATATGATTGCTCAATTCCCCTTAACTCACTGCAGCTCTTTTCTGAAGGAACACTACAAAAGGAAGGAGGTTGATTCCTTTCACATAACTAAGGACTTTTAAACCTTTTTAAAGTGCGTTTTTAATAAAATATTTTATTTTCATGCTATCCTCCTGCACTGTAGATAGTTTCAGCCTCTGTGCTCGGATTAATTGTTACAGGAGTTATTAAATAAAGCCTATTAGATTAAAAAAGAACTAATATAAACACTACTGGCTGTATTTTACCCAGCCCCTGCCATTCAAAAAAGCTTCCCAGTGGCTGATGGATGAATTATTATCGATGGAACACAGGACTTTTAACACTCCAGATTTTCTGTGTGCACTAAGATCACAAATCCAAGTCCATTTATTAAAGTAAATAGAAGCCCAAGGTGTTTCTCAAGCAGAAAAGTTAATTTTAAAGCCCAAGTGGGCCTTTATTTTGAGGAAAAAATATTTCTGAGAAAAAAATCCCATGAATATTTTTTTTTTTGTGGCACCAAGCCTTGGCAGTTTGTATATTTTTTACTTCAAATATGACCATTTTGTCAAATCTGTGAATTACTCAAAATCTGGAAGGAAAAATCAGTCTGGAATGGAAGTGGCAAGATGGTTTTGAGAAATGCAGTTGGACACCTTAGAAAAATGAGGACAAGGATGTTATGGATTGGGGGAAAAAAAGGTTTTTCCGATATTCAGGCATTTATGGTTGAGCCAGTAAGAGAAGGTCGTGCTGAATGAAACTCTAGTTGTTACTCTGTATACTGCGAAACACTTCAATTATCATTAATTATTAATTTAACCTGGCATTGGAACTTCCTGCCAGTACTAATGGCTGAATTCTCACCACACTTGATGACACAGGGGTGTTTTTTCTCTCCAGCTTTCAGGGGAGGAGCTGCCCCTTAAGTGAAGGTCAAGCAAAGAGCTTGTGGGAGGACTGGTCTGGTTCCTGCATCCCTTTCTCAGGCTTCAAAATCCAATGAAGTAACACCCACAGCATCTTCCAAAGGAGGAATTTCAAGTGACACTTCTAAAGTCTTGGACAAAACATGATTTTAGGTGGTTTAGAGCCAAATGGGCAACGCCACATGATGTCCCAAAGTGCTAAATTTCCCTCAGGTTTAACCAAAGGATGTGTAAAAACTCATGTGGCTGCACATCTGAGGCAGATCAGGAGTGCAAAGGTGTTGGAACCCTCGATGCTGAGAATTTTAGACTTTCTGTCCCTCAAGAGAACGCTGCATTTGACCTGAGGCTGTAGAAAAGTCTCCCAAAATTAATTAATAGCACTGAGATTACAGGTGTGTAGTTTAAATAGAAGTGTGTAATACCACAAGGCAGAAAACTTAGAGTTTAAGGTTTGAGAATTTGGCAATAAATATGAGGCAAGATGGAAGTTTTTAGGAAGTTTCCATCCTTAAAGCAATGGAAGCTTTAAGAGGAATGTATATATGGCAAGAAGGAACTTTTATTATAGCAATATATATAAGGCAAGATGGAAGAGTAACTGTTATTTTCCTTCACCTTCTTCTTCATAGGTTTGGGCAGTGTTATGCAATTAAACAGAAAAGTCCACATTGCAGAACATGAATAATTAGTTATTAGGTTAAAAGTAAAAATAATGTAGGTGTCATTTCCTAATTAGATAGTTTAGCCTTAAAAGACTTCATAGAGAAAAATAGTTCACTCAAATGTATTTGTTCCAAAAGCCAGCCTCACAAACATTGCCAAGAGCTGCTTTTGAAGGCATTGTGGGATTTCTGGGATTCTCCTGTGCAGGGCCAGGAGTTGAACTGAATGATCCTTGTGGGTCCCTTCCAGCTCAGGATATTCCATGAGTTTGTGCTGAGCCCGGATTTTGAGGGAGCTCTGCCCCACATCCAGACCATGCAGCTTCAATTGGCTTCATTTGGCCTTAATTGGGACCTCCCTGGGAACCAAGCTGCAGATTCATACCCTGGGAATTTTTCACTTTGGGAAAGGTGGAGGAATATTGAGGGACCTGCCCAGATTTGTTCCTTAGGATAACTGGGCATCCTCCTGCCTTAGGATCCAGCACACAGGATCTCTTGGGTTATATGAATTATACGAACTAAGATATCTTGGGTTATAGGAATTAAGAGCCTTGTGTGTTTTCTCCTTTCACTGAAATGTTTTCATTTTCCATTTGTGCACCAAAATCATCAATATCCCTGTGGGGAAGTGGAAAAGGGCCTGGCTGCTGGTTTCTCAGGGAAAATGGCAGCAGTGGCTGTGGAAGTGGCACTGCCTGTGCCTTCCTCTTAGAGGAAGTTTTTTGCCCCTCTGTATGGCTTGGGAGAGGAAAGGTGAGACCAGATTCCAAATTTGTTAAAACCAACCCAAATATTGCAACAGGGATCACACAGTTCCAGTTGTTTGTCCCAAAGGAATACTTATAAATCCATCAAATTTCAGTTGGCATTTTAGTTATTCTGTGTTTCCTCACTTTTGTGGTAAAAGCAGCTTTTATACTTCCCTTTCTTTTTTTTTTTTTAATATATATATATATACATATATTTAAATATTTTTTCCCCTTTAAGGCAGCAAACCCTCCTAACTGAACCCTTATAAAGATCTTAAACCACCTGGGAATGGTTCTCACTTACAAAATCCTCCCCATGTGATGCCCCTGCATGGTCCCCTGGCTGACAGCTGGGATTTCCCTTTTCTGGGCACACAACTTTCAGCCTGAACTTCCTCACAAACTCTTGTTTGGATCTTTCTTAGAAATCTCATCCAGTGCCAACCCCTTCATCTGCTCTAGACCTGAATTTCCAATTTTTTCTTCTCTGCACTTGCAGAAGGGGCTTGTCTGGCTGGTGGAAAGGTCGGTGCATTAATCCCAAATCCTTTGGTGGGGTTTTCAGCACCACGCTCGTGGAGCTGGGGGGAAAATGTGTTTTCCTTTTGGTGACTGAAGCAGAAAACTGTCAGGATAAAAGTGGACTATACAGAGCTGAAAACAGATTTTATTTTTTTCTCCCAGATTTTACAGGTAGTCTAAAACCCCTTGGAAATGTGATTTTGAATCAGTCACAGACATTGTGCTTAGCTGACATGAAGTATTTTATTTTTAGGCTATTCAACTAGTTTAAAATCTCTATTTAGTTTTTTTTTAGGTTTGGTTTTTTTTTTTTTTTTTGGTAAGAAACTGCTGTTTTAAAATAATAATTCTAAAAAGTTAATTTAGAAGAAGTAAAAAAACCCCACAAAACTAAACTAAAAAAAACCACACACACAAACTATGGGCATTTTTGAAAGTAAGCCTTCCTTAAAAGAACATCCAAAGGAATGAAGACTTTCTTATTTCCCAAACTCCCCCCATACTCACAAATAGTTTTGAGTGGCATGACACTCAAATTTTCAGTGAACTTGCCCTCTATCAAGAAACAAAATAATAGCTTAGTTCTCCCCACCTGCTGTGACATCCCTTAATTCCTCTAATTGCTTTAATATGAGCAGGTTTGGGCTGTGTTTATATATTTTTTTTTTAAATGTGGAATATTGTGCAAGTCTGATTGTTCCACTGGTGGGGAATGGGTCAAGGAAGGGGGGGAGCAGGTGTGAGTAGAACTCATCCAGCAGCATCCCTGAAAGCAGCACCACCTGCAGCAGTGCAGGGAAGGAGGGATTTACCTCCCTCAATGTGAAAAGGAAAAGATTTTTGGGGAAAAAAAATATTTTGATTAAATAAATATTCATAGCAACACCTGTGTTAAACATCAGGCTGATTTTTGCTAAAGCAGCATCCTGGTGCTCATCCTTAAATCCACAGGTCCATCCCTTTGTGTCATCCTTCTGTGTGGGCCAGAGGTGTGGAAAATTCAGAAATTCAGAAGTGCACTCATTTGATGGCAGCAGAAATGGGGGAAGCACGGGCAAGAGGAGGCTGCCAGCAGTTAAAAACTGGGTTAAAAATCAGGGTTTGGGAGGGACACTCACATCTCCTCAAAAGCAAACCTAATTGAGACAAGGACAGAGCAACCCAGACATTCCCTGAGCCCTTTTCCCATGTGACAAAGCCAGGGGTGACCCACATGTGATCCATGATCCCGCTCCACTTGCCAGGGAGGCAGATGCTGCTGCTGCTTGGAAAACCCTTGGCCAAGCTGGAGCTGGGCTCCTGTGATTGCTGTCCAAGGAGTGTGGTGGGCTGGGATCACTGGGGTCCCAGTTCCCACCATCATCTCTCTCCCTCCTGATAAATTAAAGCAATAAAAATAGAAATAAAACCACCAAACACAGATTTTATGCCTCCCCTTGTTGTAATTAAATATCTTAAAAGCATAATAAAAACCATTATAAGAGAATGAAAAAAATGCTGCAAAATTTTGAAGCCACCCTCTACAAACCCCAAACCTCTCTGCTTGTTCCTCTGGTGGCTGAACACTGAGATGAAACAAATCTTTTCTTTCTGATGGCAGCAGTTAGGACATGAGTAATGATGTTAATTAATCAATTAATGTAATAAACCCATCCTCAGGTTGGCTCTAATGGGGTGAGGGGGAGCCCCTTGCTCATCACACTCCACTCAGTGGGGCCACACTGAGAACATCTCCAGTGTTTAAATTGGTGGGAAATGCTTTCAGAACAGTCTGACCTTGTGCATCCTTAACCAGAACTCTCTGGTTTCAGCTCATGTGAAGTGACTTCTTGGCACTGTTGGGATTCTGGATGAGCTCTGGCAACACAAAGTTGAGTTTGAGTGTAAATTTAACGACTCTTTCAAAGCAAATCTCTGGCTCTCTTTGGAAGGGGTTGTGTTTGGCACACCAGGTTTAATTTTGCAGCAGCAAAACTTGTGGAGTACGCAGCCGAGACAGGTGGATTGAGGCTCCACAGCTGCTCTTCCATCACCTCCCATGTTATTTTTCCAGCTGTGGAGAGCTCAGCTACTCCTGTGGCTGACACACCTGGCCTTGCTCAGCCCTGGTTTTATTTTTAAGTTGAGCTGCTGGGTGCTTGAAGAAAGGAAAAGAAAAGGAAAAAACATGAAGTTTGCTTGTGGGCAAGACAAGCTTAATTCCACCTAAAACCCTTTCCAAGACAGAGTTGAAACTAAAGCACAACATAAGGTGAAATTACTGTGTGGTATTTTCAGGGTCCTCCGTGGCAGGAAGGAAATGATCAATCTGACTCCATGTCCTTAGAAGGCTAATTTATTATTTTATGGTATTATATTATATTAAAGAATGCTGTACTAAACTATACTAAGGAATAGAGAAAGGATACAGACAGAAGGCTTAACAAGATACCAATGAAAAACCTGTGACTCTCACCAGAGTCCTGACACAGCTGGCTGTGATTGGTCATTAAGTAAAAACAATTCACATGTTGCATAAACAATCTCCAACCACATTCCAAAGCAGCAAAACACAGGAGAAGCAATTACTGTTCAGATAATTACTGTTTTCATTTTTCTCTGAGGTTTCTCAGCTTCCCAGGAGAAGAAATCCTGGAGAAGGGATTTTTCCAGAAAATATGACAGTGACATTACTGCACTCATTGGATTTGCTGTTCTTGGGCTGCTACCTGCATACTCAGCCCAGCAGCTTCCCAAGCAATCAAGTGTTGGCCGATTTTGAACAAACCCAGGATCCTTCTCTGGCGTTATTTCTGCTGGGTTTGGTCATTGCTCAGCTCTGACTGTGCCTTTTGAAGGGATGAACTCGTGGAAATGGCCAATGCTGAACCTGAGCTGTTGCCTATCTCCATGCTGTAGACTAAGAGAGAAAAGTGAAGGAGGAAAAAGCTCCAGCTGGCTTAGGAGGATTTGGAGTCTTTAAATGGAAGGAAGTGGTGAAACCTCCACTGTTTTCACCTAGAAGTGCAGAGGTAGCTTTAAGAGAAGGCAGTGCTTGTTTTTGCAGGCAGTGAGTGCTCCTTGTCAGGCTGATTCCTTTGGTGCTTCAAGGTCTGCTCCCTGGACTGTGACTTTTTTTGGGGGTCTCCTAAGCTATGCTGGGCTGCAAGACTGCCTGGATTTATGGTTTATTACACCAACACCCCTCTAGGTTCTGTTTGTGTGGTAGATTTCAGTACCTCATACCCCTGGTTAGTGAGGCAAAACCATGAAGAATGGGAGCTATGGCCTGGAGGGGGAATGTTGCACATATTTATTTATGATCAGATGTGGGATGGGAGAATTACATTTGAAAGGAAATGGTTTGTGCTTTTAATAAGGCTCTTCACTCACAGCTATTCTGATCTACCTCCTGCATTACCCACTGCTTTTTCCTCACACTGTTGTGGCTTTATGGTCTGCTGGCTCACAGACATGCATCTTCTTCATTACTTAAAAAACCTGATTGCTTTACAGCAATCTTTCTGCAGATACAAAGTGAATGTTATTTCCATTTGCTTTTATGTTCCTATATATAGAATACAAAAGCATTGCTGTTATTAATTTAATATGGAGAACCTCTTAAAATGGCCCAATCATCATCTGTTTTATTAGTGCCTGCTTGATAAAGCTTCCACATCCTACAGTTAGTTTGCTTCTGAGGATAAGACTTCACAATATGCACTGAGATTTTGATAAAATCTCATCAAAGCCTGCTAAAAGATCTTTATCTATTTTGATTGGCTTGATTACATTGATTAATGAAACACTGGAGGATTTTATGTGATGGGATTAAATAATGCAATTAGTTTTAATAATTTTTCTAAAAAAATAGAATTAGGTGGGAACAAAAGGGAAAAAAGAGAGCAATGTTCTGCGTTCTGTGTTCATGATAAGTTGTAATTCTTTGCTTTACCCCTTGGAACAGTGGCATTTCACAGACCTCAGATGCAAGAATGCTCAGGAGGAAATGCAAATGGAGAGGTTAAAACTGGGGTGAATCTTAACTCAGCAGGTTTTTACGGGCTGGCTCTCGTGCCAGTGTTAGGAAGGAGTTGTGGGCACCCTGAAGGTCTTCTTTTCTGCATTGGCCTCCTCCTGGTTCACCTCTGGTTGTTTACAGGAGAAATGGGGTTCTGGGTGAGAAGAAAACGTGTATAACTTTAGTGGGCTCAGAATATTCAGGGACTCACAGCAAAAATCCAAAGTTCTGTGTAGAGGATCCACAAGGGAGCTGGAGAGGGACTTTGGGCAAGGGTGTGGAGTGATGGGACAGAGGGATGGCTTCACACTGCCAAGGGCAGGAATGGATGGGATACTGTGGGATATTGGATGGAATTTTTGCCTGTGAGGGTGTGAGGCTCTGGCACAGGGTACCCAGAGCTGCTGTGGGTGCCCCTGCATCCCTGGCAGTGTCCAAGGCCAGCTTGGACAGGGCTTGGAGCAGCCTGGGATGGTGGAAGGTGTCCCTGCCCACGGGAGGGGGTTGGAATGGGATAATCCTGAAGGTCCATTCCACGATTCTGTGCGGGTGGATGGTAACTCCTCAGCCACACCAGTGTTTGCACAGACACACTTTGTTAACAAGACAGGCTGGAATGGTTCAGCCCCAAGCTGCCTGTGACAGCCAGCCCTCAGTTCCCAGGGCGAGGAATGGGGAGAGGAAGTGACAATTTAGGAAATGTCCTCATCACGTCCTGTCTGAGGACAGAGCCCATCTCCTCTGCCTTCACTGCAGGTGCTGGAGGTCTGAAGTCCTTATCATTGTCTGGAACTTAAATGTTGTTGAAGGTGTTTAGGGAATAGAATCTCATGATGCTTTAGGTTAGAGCAGCCCTCTAAGTCTTCAAGTCCAACCATTCCCCCAGCACTGCCAAGGCCACCACTGTCCCCTGTCCCCAAGTGCCACATCCACACCTCTTTCATAAATCCCTCCAGGGATGGGGACTCCACCACTGCCCTGGGCACTTTGTTCCTATGCTTGACAACTCCTCTGGTGAAGAAATTTTTCTTAATATCCAATCTAAACCTCCCCTGGCACAACCTGAAGTGATTTCCTCCCCTCTTGTCCCTGTTCCCTGGAGCAAAGCACGACCCCCCGGCTGTCCCCTCCTGGCAGGAGCTGTGCAGAGCCACAAGGTCCCCCTGAGTCTCCTTTGCTCCAGGCTGAGCCCCTTCCCAGCTCCCTCAGCCACTCCTGGAGCTCCAGACCCTTCCCCAGCTCCATTCCCTTCTCTGGACACGCTCCAGCCCCTCAACATCTTAACTGTTGTGAGTGTCCCAAAACTGCCCCTGTGACTGGAGGTGTCCCAGCAGTGCCAGCACAGGGGACAATCCCTGCCCTGCTCCCTCTGGCCACACTGCTGCTGACACAAGCCAGGACAACCCCAAACATCAGCACAGGAGGTGTAGTCAGGGCTCCCCTTCCTTTGTTCCTCATTTCTCTGGCTCTACAGCACCTGGGCTGATGTTTGCCTGGTATTTCAGGGTTCAGAGCTGTCAAACTGCTTTTTGTGATCCATCCTGGAGGTCTTGTGGGGCAGTGGCAACACGAATGCTGTGTGTCATTGCCGGGGTTTGAGGTCTTCCTGGCGTTTCCCACACCTAGAATATCAATCCTAATTGCCATTTATTTTTCTTCTCATCTAGCTGTATCTCTATATCTTGTTTACTGTCACTCTGCACTAAGCTGTTACTTCAAAGCATTTGCCTTGAATAATCACAATCAGTAAACTGCATAACAGCTTTGTTAAATACACTGTCTCTTCCCTCACAGTGTCATTCCTGGGAAGAAAAGACAAGCAGGAGCTGTGCATGTTGAATCCAGATCTGATTTCAGAGATAGCAGGCAGCTAAATTGTGCACACTCTTGTGCTAAGAGAAATTTGGGACTGCATTTTTGTATTCGGGATGGCCTTTGTTCAGAAGCAAGTCCTGAGTGAATCAGTGCCTGAATTCTGGCACCAGGAGATACCTAAATACCTCACAATCCCTAAATAGGAGGGTGAAAATGATGTGGAATTTTTTTTCATAAGCAAAAGTTCTCTCAGCATGTGAAAAATTGGCTCTGTGCTGCAAAACTCACCACTTGCAGACTGCTAGAACAGGCTGAGAACAGACTCTCCAAGTGTCATCATTTTAGGGTTGTCAGTGAAGAAAGATATTCATCCCCTGAGGCTCTGTCACAGAGCAAATATATTAACTAGCAAAAATAAATCATATTCCTTCTAATAAAATATTCAATTGCTTGTTTGTTCTAACAAATACAAGAAATGGAGATTTAATCAAGGAAAACAAGACTTTCCATCAGACCACAAGGTATTCTTTGGCTAGAAGTCTGCTAATATGCTTGAATAATTCTGGTAATAGTAAAACCGAGCCATCCAGAGAGGGCAGCTCTTATGCTGATTTAGAGTCACAGCATTTGGGGAGACAAAGAAATAGCCAAATTAGCTCCTCAAAATTATAATTTATGAAAGTTTTTGCTAGTGTCTCATCTTGGAGCCTGATAGAGACACGTTTCAGGTTTCTGCTCTGTTTATTTGTTTGGAAAAGCAGACGTGGTAATAAGCTGGTCAGTAATCAAAGCAGAGAGAGGACTCAACCTGGCTGGGAGTTCTCCTGATGATTGCTGTCTAGGAGAGCAATTTCCCTCCTTCCACATATCAGTGCTTCACATTTTCCCCATCTCACAGAATCCCTTTCATCCAGGCAGACCAACACAGACTCCCAGACTGACAATTGGCACACACAGACACAAATTCCCTGTGTCTTTGCCCCCCCAAACCCCAATCCCCCACACCTTCCCCCTGCCAAACCCAGCATTGTTCCACCCCCTTGCTCAAACAGACTGGAAAGCCTCCACTGAAGTTTTCATGCAATTTTTGGGAACCAATCCAGAGCCAGTTTGAAGATAATAGGAACACTGAGTACTAAATAACACACTGACAGAAGACATGACACCATGCTGGCAGAAGACATGTGTGCATGACTTTTATAGCAACCAGGGCACTCATGGCTTGGGAGTCAGGGAACAGCAAAGGAAACCATTGGGAAAAAATGGCCAAATTTTTATAATCTCACGACTTTAGCTGGAGAAGATCATGTGCATCACAGGAGAAAGCTGGTGTCCTTTGCAAAAAGCCTCTGTGCAGAAGCTGGAGCTGGGTGTCCCATTATTTGATATTCAGAAGTCACGTGGAGATTCCTGGTGCAGATATTGATAGGAAATTCTAAAAGGATCAGCTCTGAAAATTAACAATGATGGATGGTGTATGAAGGCATTGATAGGCTTCAGAGTCCTCACACGATGGAAAGAGAACCTGACCATCTCTACCTCCTCAAGTTATTCAGAATGTCTGATTTCCCCCTATTTGCTAATTTTTGATCTATGGTCTGTGGGATGCTGCATGTCCCATTTCAAAACCAGAGAGTATCCAAGCCATCTTCCAATGTGCTAGCTCAACCAAAATGTCAAAGTTAAAGAAATTGTCCTGGAGGGTAAAAAAAAAAAAACAAAAACTTATCCATATTGTTTTCTGGGATCTGTATCTCAACTCAGAAACCCTCAAGAGGAGCACAAGACTTTAGAGCAAGCCCTTCCCAAAGCTGATGTATTTTAGGTACTTTCAGACTCAGGAGTTCAGCTGGAGGCAGCGCCAGGTCAGAGATTGAGGTCATGTTCTTGAATTAGGGCCTGGTCAGTGATTGCTTCATCTTGTGTCTTCATATTGTGTCTTCATAGGTAGGAGTTAAACGAGAGGGAAAAAAAAGGAAAAATATCTCAAAGTTGTGGACTGTAGGAAAAAATATCTCAAAGTTGTGGACTGTAGGAAAAATCCTAGGGCTGTGGCCAGGCTTGAATCTGGGCATTGCCCAAATACTCGGATGGATCTGGAAGGCTTTCACATTGCTAGGCCCAGACTAAACCAAGGGAAAGGCCTTGTTCTTAAACATCCCCAACTCCCAAACTCTGCATGCTGCCCTAGGACAGGTGCTTTGTGATGTCCATGGTGCCAGCTGGGTTGTGATGGGGTGGGCCATGAGGAAGGAGTGTGTCCCACTGGTGTCCCTTCGCTGACACTGATGGTGAGGGGGCCGAGGAGGGAGAACACTTCACCGTGGCGTGGTGCTGCTTTATCTTTTATTGCTTGTACAGGATCAAGCACTTTCACTCCAACAGGAGATTATTTCTGTTTGAAGCCTTAACCATGCACTGTAACGCTTCAGTACAAAAAGGGCACAGAAGGCAAAGCATGGAGGAATTAAATTATATATTATATATGCGTGCAACCGAACGAACCTTGCGTGAGCCCCATGTTAGCTGTGAATATCTGTTCCACTTCATGAAAGCCCTTTCCTCTGTTTATCACTATTTTCTAGTGATATCAGTGGGTGTTTGTGCACACTGTCTGGAAGAGGACTGAATTCTGCAGCGTTTTCCCAGGCAAAACCCCCAGCCAGGAGCAAAGGCTCTGATGACAGTCAGGAAAACGTCTCTATTCACAAGCACTCTTTACAGGTGATTGCTTATGTATTAGAGATGCAAATGAGGGTTTTGTTTCAAATGAGGTAAATCTAAGATTAAACTCCCATCGAAGAGTAAATGTTCCCTTTACCTTTCATGTGTAGTAGCTTGAAAGAGCCTACACAACAATAAATTGCATTACAGAAGCTCCCACTGACACCACCATATGTTAGCAGTCTCTGTTTTGAAGGGTAACAGCTCAGTTGTAGGAATTTGCTGTGGACTGAAATTTGGCAGTCTCTGCTGGGTAGTTAGATTTTAAAACAGAGCTACAAATACATCCCAGTTCCTCACAAGTCACCCCAGAAAGGGCAGAGTAGGAAAGAGCAAAGCAGGTCGAATTTGAGTTTGGCGCTTACACAACTAAGAGTGACATGTGGCAAAATGAAAATGTGTGTGGTGGTAACACCCACTCTGAGCACCTCTGCCCTCCAGGAAAATGGTAAAAAATGAGCTGTAAACCACAAGGAGGGGAAGAGCTGCCTTCTGGCACTGCAGCCTCAGCAGGTTGCAGCTCCTGAGGCTGTGGGAAGAAGATGACCTGTGGTATTCGGGAACATGATCAGCCTGCAATGACAGGTCCCGTGAAAAAGGGGGGGTGAAAAGAGGAAGGCTCAAAGTTGAGGAGCAGACAGTTGTTGCTTGATGTTGGCTTTTTTCCCCTAAGTCCTGAGTCATGCTTCCTTCCCATTCTCAGTTCTTGGCCGAAAGGAAAATGGACCGGCTTCCCATCAGCAGCAGCTCCTGTTGGATGTCCATGGGGGAAGAAAGAATGGGGTAGAAATTTGTAACCAAACTGCTTAAAGAGAGAGAGAAGCAAGGAACATCAACCTCTCTCTTTACTGCATTTATATTCATTATGGGATTTCAGTGACTTTTTGGGTGACTGGGCTGTTGCTGACTTGAGATCAGGGAAGCTCAGCCCCTTCACTGGACAGGATGAATATTCACAACTGCACAGTGGGAATCTGTGGCCTCTTTTAGCCTAGCTGGATGTACTTCTGAAATCATGGAAGATGGGGCTTGAAGGGATGTCAGGGAGTGCCTGCTCCACCCTACTTACAGATCATAGAATCCTAAAAGGTTTGAGTTGGAAGGGACATTAAAGACCATCTAATTCCAAGTCCCTTGTCATGGGGTGATTTCCACCATCCCAGGCTGCTCCAAGCCCTGTCCAGCCTGGCCTTGGGCACTTCCAGGGATGGGTCAACCGCAGCTTCTCTGGGCAGCCTGTGCCAGGGCCTCACCACTCTCTCAGGGAAGAATTCCTTCCTGATATCCCATCTGAACTTACTCCCTGTCAGTTTAAAGCCACTTCTTTTTGTCCTATCAATCAGTTTTGATTTTAGTCGGTGTTCTGGCAGGTATGAGTGAATATATGGTAGGAAATCTTCTTTCTTGACAACCTTCTGAAGATATCATTTGTCTTGGTTTTGTTCATGCTTTTGGTCCAGAAAATCCGATTACTTGGTGCCATTTGGACATTCCTAGATGGAAGTCTTTAAAAACCTCACAAACCTTCAGGCATGTGACCAAAGCAGCAAATTTTGTTCGCATGGAGCCCCAGCAGACCACTTAAAACAAAGAACTGGAGAGAAAGGTATGTAAAATGTGTTTCAGGCTCTGGATAGGCTGATTTATCCCGTGGATGTGCTCCTTCCTGCCTTCTCAGAGGATACAGAGAGTCTCTTGTGTGTCCTGCTTGGACAACTAAAACTGAGTTGGATGGGTCAAAGTATGAGCAAATTCTCTGAATCCATCTGGGAAGGCTGTACAGAGACATGAGCTGAAACTGTTGTGGCTGCCTTTACCACAAACCCTGCCTTCCTCTGCTGAGCAGTCTCCTGAGCTGCTTTGCAGGGATGATCTAACATGTTGTATGAAAAGTAAAGAAATCAAATAGCAAGTATTCCACTTGGCCAAAAGGTCAAAGTCTCGGCGATTAAAACGCTTTGTTATTTTAAGATCGGGGAATGTCACATAACCATTATATATAAATGGCAAAGCTTCTGTGTGTGCTGGCTGCTGAAGAGGCTTCCTCACCCTGTCCTTGGGGGTGCCAGATGAATCCTCTTTCCTGAAGCAGTTCCCACGCCCTGCAAATAGTCCTGCATGGATGGCAGGCAAAGCAACCTGTACAGCCAGGGAAATTCAATTCACTTTGTAGAATCCCAGAATGGTTTGGGCTGGAAGGGACCTTAAAGACCATCCAGTTCCAACCCCCTGCCCTGGGGAGGGACACCAGCCACAGCTTCCATTTCCCAGTTCTATGTGTGCAATGCTGTAATTCTTGCACCTCTGTTCCTATAGCGTTCGGTGCTGTTTTATTGTCTCGTTCCCTCTAAGTTAAAAATACCAAAATTGACATAAAACACATGGACTTTATAATGCAAATTTTTGTTCTGGAAATGCCCCACTCCTTTCAGGTGGATGGGGCCATGCAGTTGTCATGCTTTAGGAGTGGTACTCCCCAATTCAGTGTCCCCATCCTCTGAACCACTCCCTGCTCTCTCCTGCTCCCCTGCTTTTCCCTCCCTCTCTCCACTGCCACAGGATGAGGAGAAGAATTGGAGGCACAAAAATAAAGATCATGGGTTGAGGTAGGAGCAATTTACTGGAAGCAGCAATGAGATAAGAAAACAAACATTAACAGCAACAACACTAATGAGAGAGGGCACAAGAGAAGGCACAATTCCCACAGAAACCCCTCTGACAAGAAACAATACTGGACAGTTCCCTGTGCCGCGAGAGAGAACCTGTTCTCCTTGGAAGAGAATCCCTTTCTCCTGGCCCCATTAATGAGTGAGGTGGTACAGAATAACCTCTGGATCCTGGCCATGCCCCTCCTGTCTACTGCCCAAAATTAACCCTGTCCTGGCCAGAACCAGGACAACAGCAAACCCAAGAGTGGCTTTGCCTTGATTTTGACTGGACTTTGCAGATCTGCTGAGCAGGGACTGAAAAGTCTCTGACCCACGCAGTGCTGGGATACAGCTGTGAGACATAAATAAATGCCCGCAGAAAGCTGGGATGATATACTTAGCTTTTGCTTCTATCTTTCCACATCAGGGAAATAATAGGATGGGGTGTCAGTGGATTGATGAAGTATTTATTTTATTTGACAGTTTGCAAATATTGTTACACAAGTGGATCGTGCTGCTTTGGACTTTAGGTGATGTTAGATTTGGCTTTAAATGATGAAGTCCAGGACACTGATGGATGAGAATGAGAAAAGGTCAGGAAGGTCATCTGCAGTTAAAATAAATACCTTGAAGTTCAGATAATTCATAATCCTGGCCTGCAAATCCTGCCTGTTATAGAAATGTATTTAACAATAATACTGACCTGAAATAAACTCTTTGAATTAACTGCTTTTTTCAAGTGTGTCAGACAGAGCTGGAAATTCAGGAGGGAGGAGGAGGAGGAGGAGGAGGTCTGAGGTCCCAACAAAACAGTCTCTCTCTGCTGGCATCCCCTAACACACCCTGGGATGTCTTCTTTTAATGATAAAATGCTTCTTTTTCAATTCTACATGCATTTCTTCTCCAATGGATTCTTGAAATTGAACTTAATCTTCTGCTGTGAAGAAGATATCAGAAGGGTCAAAGGAAAGAAGAGAAAAATTATATTTTCACATGCATTTTTTTTTAAATATGAATAAACACGTACAAAGCTTTATAGCCTGGCCAGAATAGAACTGTGGGGAGATGCTGAACTCTCCTCCTTTCCCTCTGCATTCCCATCCCACGCTTTATTTTCCCTTCTGCTTAGGGGGAAGAGATGCAAAAAGAGCAATTTGTCCTCTGCATGCTGTTTTGAGAGTTGAGGGAGTGTCTTGACTCGCTCACAAAATGATGAATTATAGATTCATTGAGCAATAGGGCTGGAAGATACCTCGGAGACCTCCAGTGCTGGAAATTGCAGCATCTCACCAGATAATCTGTTCCAGCGTGTCACCATCCATCTGTTAAGCAGAGGATCACAGCATCAGCTTTTGCCTTGGGCCTTCAGTGTTGGGCAGGCCAGGGCTGCTCTCTGCTGAGCAGGAGATTGGTGAACCTGCTTTGCTCCTTGCACACGGATTATTTGTATTTTTGGCACTTGTGCAGGGCAGAGGCTGCTGGCCAGACCCTTGGTATTCACAGCTGACATAAACAGAGCACAGAAAGTGTATTAGAGAGCCTTCTTCTTCCTCTTCCTCCTCGTGATGGGGCTCAGGAGATGTGGGTGGGATGTTTCAGTGTGAGGAGGAGCAGTGAGGGAGCTGGGAAGGGGCTCAGCCTGGAGCAAAGGAGGCTCAGGGGGCCCTTGTGGCTCTGCACAGCTCCTGACAGGAGGGCACAGCCAGGGGGGATTCAGGCTCTGCTCCCAGGGAACAGGGACAGGAGGAGAGGAAACAGCCACAAATTGTGCCAGGGGAGATTTAGATGGGATATGAAGGAAAATTTCTTTATCAAAAATGTTGTCAGTCCCCACAGAGCTGCCCAGGGCAGTGGTGGAGCCCCCATCCCTGGAGGGATTTAGGAGCCCTGTGGATGTGGCACTTGGGGACACGAGTGAGTGATGGCCTTGGCGGTGCTGGATCAGCAGGCAGACCCAATGACCTGGGAGGTCTTTCCCAACCTAAATGATTCCTTGATTCCATTGTCTTTGTCCTTCATGTCTGAGGTGATGCTGCGTATGGAGACAGGCAGGGAACTCCTGTCCCCCATGCTGTGTCACCTGGTGGGGCAGAAGCTGCCTGGGTTGGGGTCACTTGGAAGGTTGTGGCTCCTTCTGTGGTTTGTGCTCCTTCTTCTCTGGCTGAACCTCATCACCTGGTCCAAAGGAACACGGATTTCCACCTGCTTTATCTAGTGAGAAAGCTTTATCTAGAGAAAATGTATTTGCACCAACCTGCCCACCATGGCAGCTCCACAACAAGCTTAGGGCTCTGCAAAGAAAAGGCCTCTCCATAAAAAAGAGAATTTATCTTCCCTTATTGCCTTCTATCCCAATACACAGCATTATTCCAACACAGAACATGTGGGACTCACCCCAGCTGCCTCCTCCCCGTGCAGATTGTGCACTATTTATACATTACACACACATGCTATTTAACGTACTTTTTCTTTTTTTAAGAGCAGCCAAAGAATCTTTTGCTAACACAAATCTTATTTTCACATGTGGCTTTGTATAATGAATTTTTCAAAGATTTCCACACCTACTCTAAGTGAAATTATATCTTGAGGAAAGTATAGCTTGATTGTTTATTCGAACCATGTTGAAGCTCCTGCCTTTCCTGTTCTAATCTAAATTGCTCTTTTGAATGTGTTTTATATTAGAATTTGGAAACAGATACAGTTCTTTTATTTTTATTTGTTCTCCTTTTTTTCAATTATTTTTTTTCTTACACACAAGCTTGAATGCACATATATTATTATGGCTGTCTTCTTGCCATTTACAAAGGAAATATACACTCTGACAATATCGCGTGCACCAAATCAATGAAATATCCTGTGTTTTCTATTCATTAAGCCCCTAAAGCACTATGTGCAAATTCCCTCACTTTAATTACACACCTCAGGGATGTGCAGGCCAAAAAGGAGGCAGTCAGACAAAAAAGCCTGGTCTCTGCCAAAAGGAAAAAAAAAAAAAATTACTGGTAAACATTTATTTTCAGCGGGGAAATCTGCTATTAATTCATATAGTGACTTTCCCCAGCTGAAATAATGAGGAAAGCCAAGTGAACCAAATGTTCACAGTGAGCAAACATGAACAGTAGGAAGTCAGCCCATCTTGTATTTACATGTTTATTCCATCAGCCTTTGAAGAACGTTTTCACAATTTTTTTTTTTTTTTTTTTTTTGTGTGTGTGTGTATGTTGAGTGTCAACGTTTACTCACACTCCTGGGAGGGTGGGGGGTGACTCATTAACACTGAAAGGAACTGGATCTCAAAAAGGTGCCTGGATTCAGCCTATCCCATCTGGAAGTGGGGGTTAAAATTGTGGTATAACAGAATAATAGAATGGTTTGGCTTGGAAAGGACATTAAGACTCACCTTGTTTTAAACCCCCTGCCATGGGCAGGGACACCTTCCACTATCCCAGGTTGTCCAGCCTGGCCTTGGACACTGCCAGGGATGGGGCAGCTTCTGTGGGCACCCTGTGCCAGGGCCTCTCCACCCTCACAGGGAACGTTTCCTTCCCAATATCCCATCTGTCCCAGCCCTCTGGCAATATGAAGCCATTCCCTCTTCTCCCGTCACTCCATGCTCTTGTCCAAAGTCCCTCTCCAGCTCTGTTGCGGCCCATTTGGGTACTGGGAGGGTCTCTCAGGCCTTCATCTTCTGCTGAAATACAGAGGGTGACTCCAAGGATCTCCAAATCCGAATGTGGCCATGTGAGCTGCAGGAATATTTGGTCACCACACACCAGGCTGGAGGCTCCTGGTGCTGCTGGGGTACAGCACTTCTCCCCTTACACATTGAAAACGCTCATCCCTCCTAATGTATTCCTGCTCCCTGCTGTGAGGACACTCCAGTAACCTTTATTTGGTTCCTTGGTTGGTAAAAGACTAAACCCAGACCTCACTTACACAAAAAAAGAGCTGTATTTGCCAGTACATGAGCTAGACACAACATGCTGCAGCCCATGAGTGCTTCAGCTCATCAATGCCAGCAAGGCCTGGCTTTACAAAAGATGTGTGTGATGGTCAAAGCCTGTTTTAAAAACAAGAAGGAAACAAAATTCATCATTATTTGGACTGTCGCCTTCTTCAAGCAGGGAAAAAATTTCTCTTTACTGGAGTGTGCTAATAAAATATCTTCTTGATTTTTGTTCTTGGAAACCCCCAAGTCCACCAGGCTGTTTTCCGTAGCATTTTGTGATGTTTGTGATTCAGGCTGGGCAGAGATCCCTCAGACTGCAAGGGAAACCAGTTGTGTCTTCATTTTAAACTGCATTTTTAGTTTCACTGTGGCTCTTGATGGAGCTCTGGCTGCTCTGAGCCACGGGCAGAACAGTCTCAGGTTTGCAGGCTGATGTGGCTGTTTATCAAGAGCAGGGAGGACAATATTGGCATCCACGAGTTTTGTTTAGGCAGGGAGCAGGTTCAGATATTTTTCAGGACCTGTGATTAGTAATTTGAAAGATAGTAAAGCAACTTAAGCAAATTTCTTCACTTTTTAATTTTTTTACACTGAGTGGGTAGCCTTGTACGGTGGAACAAAGAAAGTTTGTACAAGTTCTTCTATAAAAAACCAGAAATATCAGAGAATGTTCTGGCAGATGTAGCTCAAGTGTCAGGTATCCACAGGCAAAAGAGTCAAAAATCTCTTGCAGGCACTAAAGCAGAGAAAGTTTAACTGTGGATGATGAAACAAATCTGTTTATGGGTTAGTGCCTGTGGAGATCCCGAGTATTAATGGCATTCCACTGAAATGGCACATTTTAAAATGAAAATTTTTGGATTTAAATGAAAACCATCAGAAAGGAAAAGATGCATCTGGGCAGCGATGTAGACGGGTGATGGTGTCTCTGGGCTGAAACTTCCTCGTGATGGCGTTTGAGATGATAGCAGGCTTTTTCTGCTATTATTGGGAGGTTTTTATCCCTTAACCCCAGTAAGTATAAGCTAGCATCACTCCTTGAGTATTGCTTTTTCAGAATTAGCATCTACCAAAGCCCTCCCTAAATAAATTTTTAGCAGATACATCATTTTTGTTAGAGATGAATAAATGAATAAAATGTATGCGCGATCTCTCTCTTTTTCCTATTCTATAAGAAGAAGCAATGCCCTATTAATTTTGACAGACAACTTGGCATTAGCCACTTTAAAATCCAACATGGGATAAAGTTCTGCATTACTAGTCTTTCTACATTTTTGTCAAGAGATGAGCATTTTGCCAGATTTTTTAATAATACGCCAAGAGCTTTGTCAGTCAGTTTGTTTAGCTCTGCGTGGTTATGCCAGTATTTTTCAGCTCTCCTGCTGTGTGTGCCACTGCCCTTCACTGCTTTTCTAGCTCCTCCCCTGCAATTAGACAAAGTCAACACAGCAGAGTCAGGCTGAGCAGCCCCGAGGTACCTGCAGCTCTCAACCATCCAGATTCACAGTCCGGAGAACGGGCTTTGCTTATTCACTGCATCACTACCTCAATTAGGACTTTTCATTACATCTCAGCGTTTTTATCACAGGCACAACAGATGGAACAGATAAGGCTAAACACGCTTTAAGTCCTCACCTAAGAAGAAGGAAGCGGGGGGAGAAATTATCCAGAAAGAAACGGCAGCAAATGCAAAAGGCAGCTTGCAACCAGGAACCAGTTACCATGCCTACTGAAGCCTGTTCTAAAGAATGTGTTGGCTGACACACAGAACTCAATGAAAAGATGAAAAAAATGTGCAGGCAATACTAGTTTGGCAGGGATGGTGGGGAATCTGAGACAGAGCTGCTGGTATGGAAGGATCTCACTGCATGCAATTTGCAAACATGCCAATTCAATGGCATGTGATAGACACTAGATGGAATTTAAAGGTCTTGGGGTCTTAGAGAGCTGGAATGGCACAAGGAAACTGTGGGTATTAAAAATAGCAATGCTTTTCACCAAACCTTGTGCCTCAGACTTGAATTCAACACTGTTGAAAGAAATCCCTGCCATCTCTCCCAGGCACGCTTGAAAAATTGCCTGGATGTACCTTAATTCTGCTGCATCTTTACACCCCAACAAACACACAGCACCAGCACTGCTGCATTTCCAAAGAAATTCCCAGGGCTTCCTTTGTGTGTGTGTGTGTGTATGTGTGTTTTGAAAGGGAAGTGGCTGCCTAACAGGACTTATACAGCAACTTCAGGCAGTTAACTTTTATGGGATTTCTAAATTTTTCCTGGTGGGTGAGGGGAAAGGGAAGTCAGGCTGCGGAAGGGAGAGGAAGAATTACACGAGGGCTGAATTTTTGGAGGGGTGTGGTGCAGATGGTTGGGTTCAAGTGCTTCGCTATGAGCCCACTCTTACTTCCAAATAAAAATCTATACAAATTCCAGTGTACCATTTATAAAAGTATTTTATGTTTTGTTACTCTGCTCATCCATTTATTTTTTAATATATATGTATGTTTGTGTATGTGATATTGTTTTATATTGTGTTTTTATATTATTTTATGGCATGTGATAAAGATTTGAAAGGTTGGGGCGTCTTGGAAAAGATTTCTGTAGAAGGGAAGCAGAGTAGCCATTTCTCAGTGTCTACTTGGTGGCTTTTTTCAGCCCAGCCAAGATGTTGACTTGGTTGAGGGCCAACTCTCAATTTCACAGTTTGGATTTAGCAGCAATATTTTTGGGAGCCGTGGTGGTTGCAGGGGTTTAGGTCAGTCTGTTGCTGAGTAAGAGCCATACCACACCACTGTTTTTGGTTTGTGCTGGATTTGAACTGGTAAAGCCAAATTTGCTTGGTCCATGTTGAAATTGAAGGGCAGATCTGTGTCTGGTGTGGGTGGATGTTCCTGCTGCACACAAAACAGAATTTCACATCACAGAAGCCACATCAACAGAAGCCACATCCTCACCCAATCTCCTGCCATCCTCATCAGGGCCACCTGATGGACCTGATGGGTTTCCTCACAGGGAGGTTTCTGCCATCCTCCTTCCCACAGGAGGAAGGTGAACAGGAGATGCTCAGGATGATGAGGAGAGCACAGCTCAGGCTTCATGAACACCAAGTTGTCCAGTTTATGTATTCATCACTGCCATCTTTTGAACTCAGATTCGTGAACCTTTATCCACTTTTATCCTATCCTAACCTTTATCCTCCTCCACTCTTCCTTGCCTATAAAAAGGGTGTGTGATTCTCAGAGGCCAAGTGGGAGATAAGGCGTCTTTTGGAGACCAGAGAAGGGTCTCAAGCCTTTCCTAACTGGCAGGCATCCCCTCCCAGCCAAAATGGACAACTTTCCATGGAACAGCACAGTTATTTTGGGATCACATTTCACTCTTCTTTTGCTGTAGGCAGCCAAAATGCCTAATCTGGCCTGAGGATGCCATCTGAACACTGTGTTTGGAAATCATGGGCACTGATGCATGGAAGGACTGTGTCTTAAGTTCTAGGCTTAGTGGAGTCAATTTTTTATACATCTCCCATGGATGGGGAGACATGAGGTTGTCTGTGTGCTGCTAATTGCTGCAAACCTGGTATTTTGGGAGATTTTGTGGAATCTTTATGCCTGTGTTAGGTTTGGGTTACTGGGAGAGTGAGGGTCTGTGGTATCTGGGTAGAAAGGGACTCACAGATTTAAAAGCCAAAGGAAGAACTGTTTTTGTTTAATCCGTCCTGCAATTTAATGCAGTCCAGAGGATTAATGTGTGTTTGGATTGGAGAATCTCACTTGGAAAAATGTCCAGTCTGGAGACTGAAATCTCCAGCAATGGAAACACCACTGCAGCACTTGGCCACTTGTTCTGGTCATTAATTGCTTCCTAATCTGAGCAACCTGGCTTAGTGGAAGGTGCCCATGGCAGGGGGTTGGAATGGGATGGTCTTTAAGGTGCCTTCAAACCCAAACCATTCTGTGATTCATTAATTTCCTCTTTGTCTCAGTGGACCTTTTCCACCCCAGATCTGAAGCCTGGTGCCTTTGAGGGCCTTGAGCTATTCAGGGAGAAATGTAGAGAGGCTAAAGCAGCTCAATGAGTCTAAATTCAGTTTTTTTAGGTACTGGATTCCATTATTCATCTTCCAGCAGGGCCCTGATGGTCCCACTTGTCATCTCCAACACCACTTAGCCAAGGAGCTTCTAAAGATGAGTGAAGTAAAAGGCATTTATTCCAAATTTAGTGAAGTAAAAGGCATTTATTCCAAATTTATTTAGGAGTTTTAGACGGTCTGTGAAAGTACTTCAGCTGTGATAATAAACTGTGTTTCACTGCCTTCTCCTTCCCCCACTGGGTTTAAGGCTTGGTGCTGGTGCTGGTTCCACATTCCACAGTGTGGACCTGTCAGGACTTCAAAATTGACCTTTCAGCTGAAAACAGCCATGAGATGTGACAAACCCTGACACCTCGAGGAGAGGGGCAGCTGGGTGGTCAGGGGTCTGGTCAAACATGTTATCCCAAGGTGCTGAGGGGTCTGTGGGATGGCTGCCTCCATCTGGAGAGCAGTGACCCAGCACAGCCCTTTACAGCGTTTGACTGTTTATTGGAGCGCCTCATCTTCTTTAGGTTATTAATTCTTCCCTCACAGCCCACTGTTAGGTAGAAATTGCTTTCTTTTTTACAGATGGGGAATTCCCACCAGGGAAGTTGCAGGCTGTATGCACACTATCTAATTTAGGCACTAACTTAAGCCCCTGGTGTAGTTATTGGCTAGAGACAGAGACTTTCAGAGAACCTGAAGGAGGGAATGTTTCCCCCAGCTGCCAAGCAGCATCATGTGCATGCAGTCCTGTCTTATGCATCCAATGAAAAGGACAAATCTTCCCCAGAAGTTGCTGATTTTTCCCCGACCACACCAGACAGGACTGGCACATCCTAGACTGAAAGATGTGCCCTTTATTTTGACCCTAAGAGCTATGGATTGGTCTCCCTTTGGATTTATTTTCTACTGGTTTCAGGAGTGTCTTCTGTGATTGGGATCAGGCGTTTTTTCAGCAGGGACATCTTCTCTGAAATGCCAAAATCACAGGCTGGCACTGCTGATAATGCAGAATATAAATAAAATGCAACGCTGTCAATGACAGTCAACAGTGATCTGTCAAGAACAGACAATTTCAAAACAGTGAGCCAGTTGTTCAAGGAAAATGCTGTAATTTGGATATAATATGGCTAGATAATGTCACCAGAAACAAGTTATCTGCAACTAATAAACCACCACTGTAAATAACACTTGGACTCAATGATTTTGGAGGGGTTTTCCAACCTTTCCAATTCTGAGGAAAGAAGATTGTTCTACATGGAGGCCTTCAGGAGTTTGCCCTCTTTCTACCCAGTGGAAGAGGGGGTGGTTACAGGTGACACAGTCTGGGGAGGCTTCACCAAAGCAGAGGATCAGAGTTGAAAAATCTTGGTGAATTTGGAGCAGGGAGCCATGAAGGGAGAGGGTGACAGGAGTGGTCAAACATCTCCAAAACTGTTGTGAGGGAGCTGGATCTGCCCTCCGTGTCCAAGGGGTTTAGGCGAGAAGGAAAGGTTAAGAAACACTTCCCATGAGGAGAGACAGAGCAGACTGCCTGGAGGGGCACTGAAGGCTTTTAACTGCATGTTAGAGAAACATCAGCCTGAAAAATACAGGTGACCCTGCCCTGGGGCAGACAAATGCATGGGTGGCTTCTTGATGTCCTTTCCAGCCCTGTTTTTCTGTGGTTTCATCGTATATTGCAAGATTATGTGGGTTTTGGATGTGCCTGCACAGATACCTGCTCCATCCATCCCTTACCTTCACCAGTATTACTAAGGGAAAGAAAACAGAACTCTTCAAATTCAGCCTGTTGTGCTTAAATGCTGCAAAATTTCATGGCTGAGATGTCAGGAGTTGCCTGTCAATACCTGGGAGCAGGGGATGGAGCGTGTTGCATGGCCTGTGCCTGGGCATAGCAGTTGGAGTTTGCAGGGCTTTATTTTCTTTCTAGTCCACTTCTTGGCTCACCATAAAACTCCTGACCCAGTCAGGTGAAGCCTGGCTCTATTTTAAACAAGAAATCGTGGCACAAAAAGAAAGACTTGTTTTGGGGGTGTATTTAACTGTAAGCTTTGATGAAAAGGGATATTCTGATGCAAATCCATTTCAATAACAGTCCTGGGCAGGAAAAAAACATTTATAGGAAAGGCAAAATGGTAGAAATTCCCTTTTCCTTTCATGCAAGATCCTACACCTGGGAATGCTGATGTGGGGAGAGGTGTGCATCAGATAAGCTCTGGGTAGAAGACCACAATGGGGTGGACACCTCTGGGATATTTTTATTAGCATGAAAATAACCCTACAGGGGTTTTGGTGTCAGGGAAGTGTATGAACCCTCTGCTGTTCCCCAGGTTTGAGGTGCCCAAGGCCTCCCAGACCACACATCAAGGACAAGGAGCCGCCAGCAGCTCTGTGCTGAACAACTGCATGAGGTGTGGCCACAGTGGGGAGGAGAATCAGTCTCTGGGAGTTTTGGGGCACATTTGGAAGAGATCAGGTCTTTGGTGGCCATCTCCTCCTTGCACCCAACTATTCACTGTGCCCCACACAACAATGCTCCTGTGGAACCAGTGGGACAATCCCCCTGTGCTGGGCACTGTACCTTGAATCCTGGGCTTGGTTTTTGGACCCAAAATGGTGTTGGGGCATGTCCAGAGAAAGGAATGGAGATGGGGAAGGGTCTGGAGCACCAGGAGAGGCTGGGGGAGCTGGGAAGGGGCTCAGCCTGGAGCAAAGGAGGCTCAGGGGGACCT
Organism: Camarhynchus parvulus; assembly: GCF_901933205.1. Taxonomy (NCBI): domain Eukaryota; kingdom Metazoa; phylum Chordata; class Aves; order Passeriformes; family Thraupidae; genus Camarhynchus; species Camarhynchus parvulus. Next base: position 57,806,166 of record NC_044575.1, on the reverse strand, counting down.
TGTGGCTCTGCACAGCTCCTGCCAGGAGGGGACAGCTGGGGATACCAGGCTCTGCTCCAGGGAACAGGGGCAGGACAAGGGGAAACCATCTCAGGGAGGTTCAGATTGGGCATTAGGGGAGATTCCTTCAGGGAAAGGATGGTCAGGCATTGGGACAGGGCGTCCAGGGCAGTGGTGGAGTCCCCATTTCTGGAGGGATTTAAAAGCTGTGTGGTTGTGACACTTGGGGACTGGGATTAGTGGTGTACTTGGCAGTGCTGGTGGGACTCAATGATCTCAGAGGGGTGTTCCAGCCTCAGTGATTCTATGAACTGTTTGCAGGCCAATGGTGTGAACTGGGTTAGGGAGCCAATCTGGGAATAAATATTGCAGGAACATTCAGGATTTTCAATCCAGATCATTAAAAAAGCCCCATATGAATGGGGCAACACAGAAGGGAAGCGACGGGACTTCTTAAATTTGTATTGCCAGACAAATGTGATGCTGTGCTTAAGGTTCATGGGTTGGCTGGTGAGTGCAGAGCCTGCCTGTGCCGTGGTATCTGCCACCAGACACCACTCTCTGTGTGCCATGGTAGAAAATGTCCCTGGAAATGGATATTTCCTTCTCTCTGACCACCTGGAGGATGTGCAGCCACAAACACTGGCCAGCACTGGGAGCAGCTTCAGAGTGCCTCAGCCACTGAAGTGAATGTGAATGATGTTAAAAACGATCTTAAAAAAAAGCAGGATCAGACCCAAAGCCATGGGCTTTAAAAGAAATTGGGATAAAAAAAAATAGAAATATACTTTGGGGAGAGGGTGGCGTCAGGAGGGCATTTTGAGTTAATTTCAGATTTGTTTTTGAGACCACAGCTGGGTGAGAACACTCCTTTGTGGAGAAGCTGCACTTAAATTAACCTGTGATGGTTGCAGCAGATGTAGACGGGAAGCAAATGTATTAAACATCACTGTCTTGGACATCAGTTCTGAAACCAGCACTGATCACACTCCACTTCAAAGACACCATCTACCAGGGGCTTGGCTGGGAAGATAAAGCCCTGGCTATTTACCTTCTGACCTTGGTTCAAGACTAAATTGAGAATCTAAATGAAAGTGGTTTGGTGGTCCCAGCTCAACCCCTGGTAGGGACTTGTCCCTATCACAAAAGCGCCATCCCCAGTTTAGCACAACCTGGCACGGCCTCTCCTCTCTGCTCAGGAGAGACCCTGGGCTAAATTAACACAGAGACTAAATTACATCTCATGTGCCATCGTGGGGATGGCAGTCTTAGGAATGGGGCCTTAGAATAGCAGCCTGTGTGGACGCTCTCCAAACTGGCTTCTGGATAAAGAAATCTGCTTTCAGAGCTGACACTTTCAAGCCTATTGCTTAAGCCAAAGGAAAAAAAAGAAAATAAAAGCAAGTCACAACACAGGCTTTTTAGGAACTCCTACTTAGAACAAGGATGATGATCTTGGAGAGATTAAAACACACTTTCTGAGTTTTTATTGAAATAACTGAAATCCGATGGATTATTTTATCTTATTAAAGCACCTCATGAGCCACAACCATAAATTGCCTCAATTAAATATATTTTACAATTTTTTATTATTTCTTACTAGGAAAGCCAAAAAAGAAATGCTGCCACACAAATGTGCAAGAAGGCATTTGCTAAGCGTACATATTCATCATTTACTCATATCTATCTAATCAATCAAATAGATTTAGTACCTGATACCATAAACAGCTACAGTCGTGTTTAAATAGGAGTAATCAAAATATTTACATTAAAAATACCTGTAAATATTGGTAGGACATGATTACCCAGTGTATGCTAATATAGGATGGATATTGTGATATAGACAGCGTGGTATAAATATCAGATTTAGAGCCTGCATGTGCTGTGTGCTGTGGAAGGTGCAGAAGATCCAAGCAGAAAAAGCCCCACAAATCAATAACGAGGTCATTACCACGAGGGCTGAATACAATGCAGGAAAACAATGTCATATCCTCAGTTTTACTCCAATTGTGGGATGCCTTCCGAGCGAGCTGAGGGGACAGATGGTGGAGCAGTTCCCATGCTCTGACTCCTGCTCACTTTCTGGCTCTTCCTCACTCTTTATGTCTGACTTTGCTTGCCTTGCTTAGGCTGGATCTTAGCGTTTTTCAGTGCTTTGGGGCAGTAAAAATTAACAATTATAATTGTTTCTATTAGAGAGTCTGGGTGGGTGTTGGAAGTAGTCTGGAAACATCATTATAAGGCTCTTTATGCCTTTCAGCATCCAAAAGTACAATAAATGTTTCATTTTTCATGGTGCGACTGGAAAGCCAGAGGTATCACTGCACACACGATGTGCCTGGGGAAACTGAGGCACAAGGCTGTATTTGGAATTACAAGTAAATTACTCCACACACGGAGGCTGTGGCTCAGCCTTTTGCACTAGCAATTAGAAAATCCTTCTTTTCCTCTTCCCAGAAATACCATGGAAATAAGAGGGGAAAAAAAATTCTTCAGTGGTACAAGTAGTGAGGCAGCTGCTGTACTTAATCTGACAAGGTCAGGATGGAGTTGGAATAAGGGATACTGGTAAAGGGCTGCAAATGAAGAGATGATACAAATTCATCAGGGAGGAATAGAAAAAGCCCACCTTTTTTTTTTTTTTTTTTAATTTTTACATCAGACCAAACACACAACATCCACCTCGTGTGCTCAGGTGTCACAAACCCTTACACCTGGCAGCAGTTTTTTGCACCAGGAATATTCAGAAGCTTTCAGTCTCTCAAAGGCATAATTGCTCTCAGCACTGGGATCCCAGCTTGTGACAGAAGCACTTCTCATGCCACTGGAAGAAAGGCCTTGCTCCAAATCCCACCGAAGGTGACAGGAGGGCTCTCATGCCAAGGCTTTGGAGCAGCCCCTGCCTTGGTAAAGAAGCGTGATATATTATACACTTAATTTTCAAAACTGGGTGGCATCTCTGGGCCTGATGGCAGAGCTGAATGCCCAGGAAGGATCAAAATGGTTCCAAGATGAAATTTCTGTGCGTGGAGTTAACTTTGTGCAGAGGGACCATTTTGTGTGGTTTATTTTTCTAAGAAATGGTTCCAGTGCACCCCTCCCTGGTCCCCATATGCCATTCTAGACTGCTGTGTCACAAAAATCCCCCCTCGTGCTCGCAGAAACAGTGACCCCCACATAAACATATGCTCCCCAGACAGCCCCAGACTTTGCAGCATAATAAATGTGTTTGGGGAGAAGCTGTGCCCGGGCTGGTGGGGAGGAAGGATGCTCAGCCCCGGGCAGGATTGGGTCTTTTTGTACACATGGTGCTTTCACTGACATCAGTGAGGGTTGGGAGCTTGAATCCAAAGACATACATGGGGCTGGCAGGAGGCCGGGGCAGGGGTCTAATCTCCCCTGACTGTGCATGTGAAACCGCTATTAATCTTAATGGGAGTGCCACACACTCATCAAGGGAAGAATAGATGAAAGGGAGAATCACAATAGATCATTAGATTAAGCAAATAAATATAAATGAATATTCGTTTGGCCTTTAAAAATATTTTCCTTGACGGGTACTGCAAATATTGGGAATGTCCTCGCAAATATAAAGCCCCTTAGGATCATCAACCTTCCTCCTGTGGGTAAGTGAGGAGTAAGAGAGGGAAATAACACTTGTGCTTGTCTCTCTTGGGGCGTTGAGGAAAACCCAGCTCTAAAGCACAGAGGGCTTTTAACACACCACAGAAAAAATATTTTAATTTCTCCCAATATCCTATTAAAAAAAAATTATATTCCTCTTTATGCCTTGCATAATTTTCCTTACAGAAAATGGATGACAGGATCCTTTCCCCAGTTTGTGGCACTGGGGCTGAGCCCTGCAGAAGGAGGAGGAGGAGGAGGAGGATGAGACATGGGGAGCTCTGGATGCATGGCAGCTGAGAATCTCTCCTCCAAAGGGTTTTCATCCCTTCTCCTCTTCACAAAACTTGCCAAAAAAAGCCAGGGGGGGATCCTCTAAATGACCCCCATAATGGGGCAAACTGAGAATTTCCTCTCAGTTACCATCAGTTCTGTAACACAAAATGGGAGGGGGGACCTTTGCCTTTGCTTCGGCCTCTCTGAAATGATGTTAAGCACATAAATCAATACAAGAGGGTTTTTCAGCACCAGAGCATGGCCTGATCCTGTCTCTGGCTCTCTGGGATGGAGGCAGAAAGGAGCTGACTGCAGGCCTGGAGGGAATTGGGAATATTGTCCTGTGGGGACGTTGAATCTATTTGCTTCTAAATCCAGCAAAGAGGAGCAGGTCTCATTTCCAACGCTGATAACCAGAAAGCAGCACGCAGGTTTATAAAATTTCCGTATCCCCAGAACTCAGGGGAAGGGCAGAAGTCCATTCCTAGCCTTTCACAGTGCCCTGATATTAACAAGTTAGCCACCATGGGCTGGCTCATATGGCTGTTTTTTTAAAGCAAAAATCAATGAAGAACCCTGCCTAAAATCAATGGGATAATTTGCCACATTAATGTTGCATTCGAGCTAACTCACAGCAGTCTAACAGGGTTTATTTCATTTAAAGACAACAACATTTTGGCCCAAGCAATGCTTATAAGTCCTCCCCTTTCTTCTCATGTTATGGCACAGCACAAATATGGTCTTTACTGGCTCAGAGGAAAGAAAACTCATGCAAAAATTTTAATGAATGGACATGTTTTCCTGTGAGCAACGCTTTCCCCTTCGGACCCTCTACGATGAAGTGCAACAACTGCGCTGCGAATCATTTTCACCTGGTCCGCCGTCCCTTCCAAATTATTTACTACATGCAAAGTCAGCCAGAATTCAGAAGAAATTGGGCTTGTTGTGACGTAAGGAGAGATGTGTGGGAACAAAAGGGCATTCCTTTATCCTCGCCTGCAACCCGAGCTCGGCGGCTTTGGAAGCTTCTCAAGTCTTCCACCAAACTCCTACCCCCTCTTTTTTCCTATTTTTTTCCCCCTCTTTTTTTTTTTCCTTTCCCCTCTCTTTTCTTCCTCCTTCTGAAAAGTAATTAATATAATCTCATCAGCGGCCCTTATGCAACGGCTCACCTCAGCTTCTCTCTTAGGGGTTCTGCCAGGGGCCGTCAGCAGAGCCTCCCCGAAACGGCTGCCCCAGCCCCAGCCCCAGCCCGGGAGGATGTTTTTAAAGGAGGATCAAGTTGTAAATGGCAGGGATTTCTTCCAGCAGCCCTTGTGGGGCTGGCAGAGCCTGGATTTACGCCCGTCCTCCCTGTCCTGCGTGGGGCTGGATGCTGGCTGCCCTCAATAGGGCTTTTGCAGGAGACGGGATTACTCACACGAGTAACAGCTTGTGGGGATTTGGCCTCCCCTTCCTGCTCGGAACCAGGATTTTTTTTTTTTTTAAGGATAATTAAAGTGCTGCTATAAGCACCGGTTATCTGAATGTGGCCTCTGGCATTTTCCACATTGCTCGGGTAAAATAATATCTCCCAGTTAATTTGAGGGGAGGGTTTGTGGCTGGTTTTGAGTGTCCCTAATGAGGCTCCCTAATAAGCAGAGGGGAGGAAAAAAGGAGAGGTTGTGGAAGAAGAAATTCAGGTTTCCTGTAGTCTCCTTTGGCCAGGATGACGTGGGGAATTCCCTCACCTTTTGGTACACAGCATTAAAGGACGTGATAGGGAGCTGGTGTAATCCTTGTCAATAAATGCAATAGTCAGCGAGCAAAATTGCCACAGTGCACACAGAAATTCAGCCTTCACTCACCATATGGAACAGCTGGGAAGAGTTTCAAAACTTTTCCTCCTTCCCTCCCTTCTCTGTATCATGATTTTTCTTTTTTTCATGAGCACAGAAAACAAAAGAAATAAAACAACCTGACAACTTCGTGCGTTGTCTTGTGACTACAAAAAAAAAAAGCAAAAAAAAAAAAGCCTGTGAAGTATCACTGCTATGTTTTAGTCTAATGCTACTTCTATCTTTTATCCTTTTTAATTAGAAGGCAAATTCTCAGACCGCCAGGCCTAATCCCTACACAGTGGAACAAAGCCCAGCAAAGTCTTTGAACACTGCCCAGCCAGGCAGCACAAACCCTAGTAACTGTTGGCAGTAGGGCTGGGACTCTGACCCTCATCTTAGCCATTCTCTTCCAGCCCCTGATGCTCCCTGCCCTTCGAAACCTTGTCTGTTGTTCTTCTGTTTGGACTGAAAAGACAAAAGGGGAAACAATGTGGGAAACCTAGAGGATTGGCTAGGTGGGATGCGGGGGAGCTGGTGACGGATAGGAGAAAGTAAATGGAGTTTCACGGGAATGGACACAGTGGGGAGAATTGGATCACCAGATTATGTCTTTAGGTTCAAGAAATTTCTTCATCCCTCACTAAATCTTTTCATGGACAATGCCACTTTTAAACAATTGTTGCATTTCCAATTACTACAGGAGTGTTCAAACAAATGGCAAAACCCTTAATGAAAAGTTTGCTCATATTTTAAACTTTGGAGATCAAAATCCATAAAACAAATAGCTTTTACATGAGTTTTGCTCAGACTCTTATGTCTCCAAATTATTTACACTTGTGATATTTCCAGTTGAGAGCATAATTTGTGCCTAGTCAAGCAAAACACACAAATACATATAGATACATGAATTTCCAGAGCTAGCGGGAGCACCGCAGAATAAACATTTTGTCTGAGATAGGCTCATGTCAAGCAAGCCAATATTAAAAAGCTCTGCCTGCTTTCTATTATTTTGGCTAACTGCAAATCATTAAGAGAGAAAACAACAGATGTGGCTATGAGCACTCAAATATCTTCCAAACTGTGACTGTGCACGTCAACATAAAAGCCTGAGTTACTGTGGTGTGCAGGGATGCTGCGAGCAGCAATGGGATTATTTCAATATATGGGGATCATATGGACCTACCATACCTAGGGAGGGAGTGCAAAAATAAAAATTGGCCACCAAAAAAGCAAACAAAACAAAAATCAAAAAAGCCCGCAAATAAAACCAACAACAAACTCCCCCCTCACCAAAAAAAAAAAACAAAAAAAAGCACAAGCCCCCTGAAACCTGGGGCTTCAGATAATTTTGCTTTCCCTTTAAAAATTTGAGGCAGAGCTTGGCGTTCCTCCAGCTGATGTAAAATGGGAGATGTCTCTCTAATTTACTCCATGGAGAATCTGACATTTTCCCCCATTTTTTTTTGGTGGTGGGGGAGACTTTTGGAGTAGCAGATACAAAGGACAGTTTCTGATTTTGGAGAGCCTAAGTCTGTTTAGGGAAAAGGGGCATAAGCTCCTCAGATATTTAGGCACTTTTAAAGACATTTACCCTAAATCCTTACACTTGTAGGCACTCGCTTTTGAAGGCTAAAGTGGCGGTGTGTTTTTAAAGCAATTTAGTTAAACCAGTGCAAAACTCTTTGTGGACATCATAAATCAATTTAAACCTGGCTTATACCGATTTAGCTTAGTTTAGCTACTAAGTGTCTTAAGCTAAATTGATAAGCCATTTTTAAACCCATTTAAGAATGTCTACACAGGGCTTTGTGCCAGTGAACTTAAATCAATTGAAAACCAATTTTAGCTGGTGCCATTTTGAGTGTGGACAAGATTAGGCATCTTTGAATGGGAATGTGTGCTGATCCCATGTTTTCCTTATAACACCTCTGATTCCCAGCACACGGGGCTGGGGCCGTGAGTGGCGCGACCAATTTTGTGCTGTGACTCCTGTGTGTGGTTTTGGCCTGGCTGTAATGGTGGCACTGATCTGCTGGGTGGCCACAATTAAAGGTTTTGGCTTTCTGCTTGGCAAAATGTTCATTGCAGCCTCTCCCTGGTTGGGTTTTGGCTCTACAGGAGGATGCAGAGGGGTCAGTGCTGTGCTGTAAAGCCATCCCAAGGATCTCCTGACAGGGTTTGCTGCTTGCCTGGGCTGTGGGGTGCTCCCCATGGGCAGAATTGCCTGCACAAGGGGTTTGGTGGGCAGGCAGGAGCAGGTATTTCCTTTGGAGGGGTAAAAGTGAGGATTTTGCCTCACAAAGGCCGCCCTGGTGTTGAGGATCAAGAGTAGAAGACACCCCTGTGTAGAGGCCAGCTCAGAGACAGAAACAAGAGGGTGCTGGGGTCAGCTTGGCCTGGCTGCTGCAGGTCTCCTCTGGTCTGAAGTATGCAAAATGAGGAGAAGAAGGATTTTTCCGTTCTCCTGTGAGCAGAACTGCCTGGGGATGCTTTCCCTAAGATGGTACCAAAACCCCACTGATGTGGAGCACAAGGGTTATCTTAGAATCACAAGAGCTGGGTCACAGAATCACAGAATCACAGAGTGGTCTGGGTTGGAAGAGACATTAAAGACCATCCAGCTCCAACCCCTGCCATGGGCAAGGACAACTTCCACTATTCCAGGCTGTTCCAAGCCCCATCCAACCTGGCCTTGGGCACTTTCAGAGATGGGGCAGCCACAGCTTCTGTGGGCACCCTGTGCTGGTGCAACCATGTCCTGCTGATATCTCACATGTGTGAGGTGCTCAGATAACTGCAGACACCCATGAGAAAGGTGTGGCAGAACTCTGACACCACTCTCTCCATCTTTGTATCCTGTTGGATCAGACAGGGAGCACCACACTCAGGACAAGAGCCAGATTCAGGAAGAAATGGACCCAGATTTTAAGCTGGTGTGTGAGCTGAAGTGCAGTGCCATGACTCAAATTTGAGCTTGCCCCTAAATACCTCCCTGAGCTGAATACAGCTGGACTTCTACTCGTAAAAATGAGCACTGTGTGTTCAGGCAGGGAGGTGTCAATGAAAAACACAGTTGTTGTCAGCCACGTGCCTGAAGCCCTCTGGTTCAGCTCCTCTGGGGTTGGAAATTCAGCAGAACTGAGGATGCTGAGGGTGGGGTGGCTTTGGGCAGTGTGGCTGTGGCCAGGAGGACGTTGGGTGAGAGGTTGTATAAAGTGAGCAGCCATGCCCATCCCATACATCTCTGACTCCATGTTGCTTTCAGGTGCTAAAAAAGGATTTTTAAATCAAACCCAATCAAAGACTGGGGTGGTTTTGTGCCTGTCACCAAATAGATTTTTTAAATTTTTTTTTAAATTTTATTTCTAATGAACCAACCAATTTAAGAAAAATCCCACCAATTCGGACCAAATTCCAACCAGATTTAAACTCATGAAAAGAATTACTGCTTGTCCTACACTGGCCTGTTTTGTTCACTGCAGGCGGTGCTTTGGTGTCGTAAACAGGGTCTGTCACGTTGTCATCATGTGTTCAGTTTCTGTCTAGGTATAAACGAGCTGTTTGTCCAAGTGAAGGTGAATAGAGACATTTCCAGTGTCTTTCATTAAAAAAAAAAAAATCCTACGTGAAGGATAAAATTGATGCGATATCCTACAATGTTTAACTTTTTTATCTTTCTATCAGAGGCAATTATATTCCTTCCCTCCTCTTAGCCTCGGCATGACACCACGGCTGTGCCACTGTCCGTGCACACATGGTGGAGAGGAGCTGCAAGTCTCCCTTGTAATCTAACCACACACAAATTTCCAAGTGTTTTTCCGTGCCATTAATCTTAATATTGAGTGCCCTAATCTGTTTATAGCGCACAATACACGCTACCCCCTGATAAAAATCTTTTATACATGTCTGGGCAAACAGCATGAATAAATAATGGCCAATTTCCATACTGCCAAGCGAAAAGCTACTGTAAATTTATTTTTTTATTTCCAGCCTCGCTGCATCCCTCATTGGGTGGAGTCTCCTCGCCCGGAGTGAAAGGGATCAAAGATAACATTCTTCTCTGTCTGGGTGTACTTTGTGGACCTGCCTCCCAACCAAGGGATGAAAGGAACTTGCTAAACTGTTGCCATTTTGCAACATCTGCTATAATTCCCCTAAATCCAGATTTGTCTGACACAGAGAGCTCCTGTTCTTACATCATTGCCATGTGACAGTATAACACCAGTCACATCAAGCTTGAGGATTCCAGCTCCGGGCGATGATAATATGAAGAAAACCTTTTTTGCCTAGGGCAAAACACTTGTAGCAAAGTATTATTCATCTGGCCAATTTAAATCTTCTCTCAAAAAGGTACCCAGAAACATATGCAGCGTGCCTTTGTAAAAGGCTTGAGCTGCTCATAGGCAAATGACCTGAACCAAGAGTACAAAACCCAATGTCCTAATTAATTACTGCTAAGCAGCTCTGATACACAGAAAAGAAATGCTGGTACTAATCCTTAACCCCGTCCTACATTCTTAAAATAGCCAAAATATTGCTGACAGCTAGGAAAACAAAATTGCCTCTGATTTAAAGGTTTGGGACCCTGGCTTAAAAAGAAGATCAGAATAAAATATTTGCAAAGAGTGATTTTGGACAAGTCCTGTTGCAGCACACAGCCTGGCTCTGCAGTGGTGTGGTCTCCTGTTTTGGGATGGAAACAGTGCCAGGAAAGCAAAGCTCAGCTTAAGCCTCTGGGTCTGTCTCCCCCTTTGCCCTGCCCTGTGAGGTTCAGCTCCACAAGGTTGTGTTGTTTCTCCCAATGAGCACACTTTGTCTGAACCCCACCCTCGACTTCTAACGGGGAAAAATAACATTAAAATACATAAAAACAATGCCATTAGCACCCCACTTGCTGCTGAAGCAGACACTTGGAGCACTTTCTGGGACTTAATCCTTCAGTTTGAAAGCAATGATGTTGAAAACGAGATTCAGTGCTCACAGCCACGTTTTCTTACCAGGTTTTTGGGAATCACAGCTTGCTCCAGCAATGGGAAAATCCACATTTTGGTAGATTTTGTAATTATGTGTCTCCTGATGGAGCTGTTCAGTGTTGGGCAGAAAAATGGACTTCTTCTGGCTTGGGGGACAGGCAGGAAGGAATCCATTTTAGGAAAGGAACAGAACATCAGCTGAAGGGATGTTGGCAGCCAGGGGTGGAAGCCCACGAATAAAGGCTGCACCTTCCATGGCATCAAGATATAAATTTCTCATGAAGAGAAAGGAAAATCTCTTTCTCAGCTGCATGCCCACTCCCTGAATGTCTAATCCTGCAAACCAGGCTGTGATCCCATGGGTCATATGTGAAGGGACCTGGTTAATTCACATGAATCACCTGGAAAGCTGGAATTGGGCTCTGAATTTTTTCTCCGACAACCAGGCCAGGCCAGGAGACTCCAGTGGATTTACTGCCTGGAGGGAAGCCCAAGCCATTTGCCCATGGGTGTTTTCCTCCTGCCCATCCCTCTCCCTGCAGGTTGTGGCTGTCCCAAAAGCCCTCACTGAAACTCCGTGTCCTTGTCAATAAGGTGGTGTCAGCAGGGCTTTGTCACTTTGCTACTATGAACTTACTGTCTGAGTGATGTCCTCAGCTTGGTGATGACATTGAGTGAGTAAGGGCTCATTCAGGGACCTGCAGCAGCTACACTTTGAGGGTAATTCCCTGCCTGGTTTGGTTTTTCATGCCATGCACAGCACTGACTTCTGTTTCTGTGTGTGCATTTTAGAAGCAAGTGCCTGTGGAGGCTGGGAAATCCAGGGGGCTCTGGAGAAGAGAATGTTCCAGGGAGACTTCAGAGCCCTTTCCAGTGCCTAAAGGGGCTCCAAGAGAGCCAGAGAGGGACTTTGGATGAGGCCAAGGAGTGACAGGACATGGGGGAATGTTTTTAACTGCAGGGTGGGGCTAGGTGGGATATTGGGAAGGAATTCTTTCCTGTGAGGGTGCTGAGGCCCTGGAAATGTTGCCCAGAGAAGCTGTGGCTGCTCCAACCCTGGAAGTGTCCAAGGCCAGGCTGGACAGGGCTTGGAGCAATCTGAGATAGTGGAAGGTGTCCCTGCCCATGGCAGAGGGATTGGAACAAGATGTTCTCAAAGCTCCCTTCCAACCCAAACCACTCTGGGATTCTGTGAAACCTCTCCACACAGGCATTAAATACACACCTGGCTTTGATGACCTGGGTGTGTAGGACTGACAGGGCTCTGCAGACACCTTCCCATGGCTCTGCAGGTCCCTGGGACTTCCAGCATCCCCGTCCTGCAGGACTGGCTCAGACTGGAGCCTGCACTCAACAGCTCATTAAAGAGGATATTTTTATTTTCGGAGCGGTTGCATATCAAAGAAATTATCAAGGCAAGTGCTTGTTTCTATAACCTGGATAATTGCATAACATCAGGATTTCTCTGCTCGTTATTAGTATGATTTTAAAATTATTTGCAAGAAAATAAAAGTGGTGTCTGCAGTCGTGCTCATTTCCTAGACAAACATTCTTGTTAAATCCACATCCCCCATTTTAACTTCTCTTTTTTTTTTTTTTTTTTTTTTTCTTTTCTTTAAGCACTCTTGCGATCTTCCTAAATTTGGCTGTGCCACCATTTCATTTTGCTAATACCCCTTGAAACTGTTAACACTTTTTCCTGAATACTTTCCTAGTGGATCCGAAGCAAAAAGGAAGAAAGGCTACTGTCAAATTGATTAAGTGAAAGCTCATTAGAGAAAGTAACAAGAGGTAAAATCTGCATATGCATTGCAGAAATGTGTCTGATCTTGCTAAGTTGTGAAAAGACAAAATAAGCTCAAACCTCCTTGTGCTGTAAGTAGTTCTGGGGAGCTGGGGGCTGGGGATGGGAAGGGCTCCCAAATGTGTGTTACATTAAGGATTCCTCCTTAGAAAGAGGCTGTGGGGCAGCCCCTGCTAACACCACTTCACTGAAGGGTTTGCCAGTGTCTTAACGACCAGCCCTGATTTACAGGGGGCTGTGCCATAAAAATTCTCAATTCCTTGAGCCCTGACAAACAAAACCCCTGAACATCAATCCAGCAAAACTGCTTGAACAGTGGTTCCTTAAAAATAAAACACCATATAAAGTCAGCAGTAATTACTGTGTGTGTTCTCAGAGCTCAAAATCACCTTTCTATATCCTTTTTGTTTTCCAAGTGTGTTAGGTAATTTTTTTTTGGGCTTGAAATGGAGAAGATCTCCCTTTAGTTCAAACAAGCTAACTGGTTGAATTATGGGTGTCTGAAAATGAGCCCTATCAGCTCATCCCGGGGAGACTTGGAGGGACAGGGATGAGCTGGACACGTCCTGTGCTGGGAGCCCCTTGGATGGAATCCAAGTTTGTGAGTGTGTTCCTGCATGTTTCATCATGGTTGTTCATCACATCCACTCTGGGGCCAGGATCTGCAGGGTCTGCAGATGAATTCCACCTGTCCCCCATGGTTTGTCCTCCCATAACCCGGGATGTCTGGTTGCCCATGGGGATGCTTCACTCCAGTGCCTCATTTTGGGGCATCTTTTCAGCTTAGCTGGGCACTGTGAGATGGCTGCAGATTAAATTGCCTTTGATTTCTGAAAATATGGATCAAAATTCTAACACGATTTTAAACATGGACTGCATATCTTTTACAGGCTTTTATATGAGAGGCAGAAGGGGCCAGCACCTAACTCCTGCTGCCTGTAGTAAATGCGTTACTAAAACCTTAAATAACTTTTCTCTTACACACACAATCTAGAAGACTTCTTTTCTTCTATCTTAAAAAAAAATAAAATATATAAATATTCCAATTAAAAGAGGCCAAAGAAGAGGAATACCAAAGTACCAAGCTAAAGTAATGTGATAACTTTGAACTTAATCCATAAAAGACAGATATTTTACGGTTCAGGCTAAAACTCAAGGCTGACATCTAACCTGACACAAATATGCTGTTGCATGTGAGAGCCCTTGTTAAAAAAAAAATGCTGGGAATCTGCAGGCATAAGCCTGACAGTGCTAATTTAAATAGGAAAATGTGTCTGTTTGGGAGGTAGACCACACGTCTGAAAGTTATGAAAGCAAACGCCAATAATAACCATCTAAGGCAGAGCACGTTCCTTGGAATGTGGAAATTACTGTATTACAACAAAGCTGTTGTTTCCACCAGGGTGTTTTGTAGCCTGGCTCATAATATTATGTATTTCGGCAGATCCTGGTAATTACAAATTTAAGTCTTAAATCCTCAGCTTTTCTTTATGTTCTCAAAGTACCCCTATAGGTATCCTCACTCCAAGCTTAAATCAGACCCAAAATACAAGGTGAAATGGGGCTGGTTGAATTCCTGCACTTTATAATGATATTTATTAAGCCATTTTTGAAGGGAAATGTTGAGCCGAGCATTGTATTTAAATCCAATGGTACTCCAAAGTGCTCTGGAATTGTTTAATTAAAACCAAGGTGCACATTAATAAGAAAGGATATCATTTTGTCATTTATATATAATTTCTTGATTTTGTTAGGGGAATAAAAAATGAAGAAAGCCCCCCAAAATATAAAGAGAAGGAAGGACCAGTAAGCCTGATAATAGCCCTCCATGGAGAAGAAATAAGTATACAACAGAAGAAAAGCACAGTGAGGAACATAATGTTAGTAAAACACTCTTAATGCTACACAAGCTGTAGAAAATGCTACTTTGCATTTGGGCTGCAGCATCGTTAACTGTGGGCAATTGAGTAAAGAGTGCACCTTTTAAACTAATTCCTTGTGCTGGAGACACAGCCACATCCAGGAGCCTACCTCATTAATATGCTATAGTGGTCAAATAGGAGATTAATAACAAAGTCACCTGCTAAACCTACAAGGAACCTGTTGATTAACAATAAGCTCCAAAAATAAGATACCAGCCTGCAAAGCAAAATCGAGTCCAAGGGCAACAAGTGCTTCTGTAATTTATTCCTTCTTTACACAAGGGCATAAAGCTCCCTTTATAACCGTGTTTTCAAGGCCCTGCTGTGAGCTGTAGGTGTGAGCTTTTCAGCTGATTTATTAATTTTAGTTTCAATCAAAGTGTCACCTGCAGACACAAAAATGTCGGCCTCACCACAGAAAATACAGGGGAAAAAAAAAAGGGGGGGAAGGAAACATAGACAGAGAAGAGAAAGGGAAAGACCAAAGGTTTTATTGTGAGAAACTCTGCCAGCAATTTTTAATTTTTTTTTTTCTCTTTTGGTCACGTGAACACGGAACGGCCTATTCTCCACGTAGCCCAAATAATTCCCAGCCGCATAATTAAAAAAAAAAAATCCGAAATTAAACATTTTTGTCATACTTGGAAAGTCAGCCTCAGACCCGGGCAATGGCGCTAACCCGGCGGCTGCCAAAACAATCAGCCCCTGTTGTCAGTAGGGGGACATTCTCCCCAACCAACCTGCCTGAACAACAAGTCCACTGAGCAAAATGTGCAAAAAATTCTCAATTAGTTGTCTTTATTTAGTGAACACTATGGGGTCCTCAACGGCGCTATAGAATTATGGCAGGAAAGCTGAGCTCTTCAGTGGCTTATTAGCATTCCCCGAGGGTTGGAGTGCTGCTGGTTGCAGACTGGTGCCTCCAGGAGCTGGTGGTGGGACCCCGGCACTCCTTGGGTTTTGTCCTTTTGTCCTTCCCAGCCAGCAGGAAGTACGGCCCCATGTCCAGGGTATTCTGGGATATCTTCATCTCATTCACCGCCCGTGCCTTTGTCAGTGGCCATGAGCATCCTCCTAGCCCGGGAAGCAAAACCTCTGGGTTTGCCACTAAAAAAAGTGACCAACCCACATGCAGAAAGTGGCTTTGCTCCCTCCTCTCTCCTCTCCCCACCAGCAGCTCTCCCAAATGAACATCCCCCATCAATGGGCCAGGGCCAAAGGAGCTGAATGTTATGGTGCAATCCTCTTAAATTACCTCAGATGTTATCGACACCCTGCTTCCATGTTGGAGGAAAAGGGGTAAATGGAAGCGGCTCCTTGTCCAATTCTTATCTTAATTTAAAAGTAAAGCGAATGTCTTTTTTTTCTTTTTTTTTTTTTTTAATAAAAGAGATGGGGAGCAAAAAAAAAAAAGTTGAGTAGCAAGTGCTAGAAATGTCTTTTCTGAGAAAGAGGGTATTTGCTGCTTTAGGGAAAACACTATCATTGACTAAATTAACAAGTTGTCTTATCAACTGCCATAAGCCTTGAAGTCTAATTAATTTAGTACTGATCAATAGCCTTGAATGAAGCATTGATTTCTGCAGCTTTCCAGGGCTGCAGCAGAAGCACATTCCCTGCTCCTTGCACGCTCCTCTTATAGGCACCAAGTACTTGTGATAGTAACATTTATGTTCCTCTCTTCAATGTCCAGCAAGCATTTTATGAATTAATTTCCATGAGAGATTCTATTCTAAAAAATATCTTAAAGAAAGTGACACAACAGGGGATCCTGGGAAATCTCTCTTCTTGGAGTTATATTCTGCTTTAAGAATCTCTACCTGAGAGGAAAAGGATTTGGTAGTAGGTCAGGAAATGGTGGAAATTTTGGCAGAACTTAGAGGTGTCCATGGGGTTTTCCTCATTAATGTCCACCAAAGTGTTGACTTCCTGGACATATAAATGGGTTGAGCTGGAGAATCTGCTCTGTTTTCAAGGTAGAGACCTCTGAATAGAGCATTAAAAATGTTACAGAATCAACGAATCAACCCTCCACAGTCATTAGAAAAAGAGCAAAATCACTAAACACCAACAGATGGACCTGAAATTAATGTTGCCCATGGGAGCCCATGGAAAACACTTCCATGGGGACAGGGAAGATGTGAGGACAGTGGCTTGAATTTCTTGGGAGGGACAAAGGAGTGCATGGTGTTGGTGAAAAGGCTCTCAAGAGCCCCAAAGTGCTGCTGTGCCCACGCTGTGGGCCTGGCAGGTGCAGGAGGCACCATCAGCTGTGGCTCTTTTGTGCCATCCTTGCCCCGGGTGGATGTGGGCTGGTCTTCCCCAGGGAAAGGGGCTCATTATTTGTGTCTGAAAGCCTGGGGGAGAGTTTCCCATCTGGCAGGATGGGGTTAAATTCTGCCCTGGGCTATGTCCTGGCATCACCCGCTGAGGATGATGCTCTGCCCTCTGCTTTCAGCACCAGAGCCAGAGCATGTGGCTTCCTTGCTTTGTCAGAATCACTCATGGCCAAATCCATGGATAAAATGAAGGAAGAGGAAGAATTGGGAAGGCAGGAAGCATTTTGGCAGCACCAGCAGCTCTGCTGGGATGTAAGAGATGTGAGAGTCAGGCCCTAAATGCTTACAAATTAGCTTAAATTCCAAACCTGTGCTAGCAGGAGTCAAGCATTGTGACAGGTCTCCTCCAAAGCCTTCACTTCTACCACCCTGCCTGGCTGAGGCACATAATTCATTTTATTTCTTTACTCCACATGTTCTCCTAGGAAAAAAACCCATGCAAATCTGAATCATGTGGAAAAAAAAAAAAAAAAAAAAAAGGGAAAAAAGAAAGAAATGACAATAGTAAAAATTCGACACCACAGGAGAATTACATTTAACCTTTACAAAATTTGGCCCTTTTAACTCCAGGCTAAAAAAAGAAACCAGAAAGCCCCACCACAAAAGTCCCTCTCCTAGTCTGTTTGGGGGCCTCCATGAGTTTCCATAGCACTTTACAAAAGATCTTTATTGAAGAAAAGATTGGACAAACTTTCCTTATATGTGTGGCCCTAGTCATTAATTGCCCCTGTCTTCTTTACCAAGGCCTTATTCCTATGTAAATACCCTTGCATAATGTTACAGGCTATTGTCAGGCCAGCGCCAGTCAGTCGCCACTTATATGCATTTTTATTTCAATCCGCTGCGCCGCAGAATGAAAAGATGTCTGGACTTAAGCTGTTTACCAACTGGGCCAAAGCTGCAGTGTGGAAGAACTGAAGAAAGCACCAGGCAACTGCAGGAACAGGCTTGGACAATGCAAGCAGCCATTTTCAGTTGAGTTATTAACCTACCCTGAAACTCTTCTAATCTACGCCTTTTTTAAAGAACAAATGTACTGAACCAAACATGAATGAGCCAGGACTATTAAGAGAGAAATCCTCTAAAGGACTATTGAGTGCAACATAGGTTTGTAATCATTTTGTCTCAGTTGCCTGCTACCAACATCATCAGTGATGAAAATGCTTGCTCAGTTGTGGGGGATTGTCTCGTAATTAAACGACAGCGGCCGTACTGTAAAAGAACATGCAGGAACACAGGAGATACCGAGGGCTTTCAAACGAGCCGCCCCCAGAAAGGACTGGGAATGGGCGTGGATTACAATCCAACTTGAAAAAACTTGAATTAAGGACATCAGGGTCTTCCTTTTAAAACATAAGCGCTGTTTTAGGCTTGCCGGGGAAGGAGAAGCCTCCAGAACGGGCCCTGGCATGCAAAACGCTTGGGATGAAAAGGAGTAAAGCATGTAGAGGAGATTTTTCCTGCTTTAGGTTGGGAAAAAAGTGCAAAAATGGAAAATCAAACCCTCACATGCACTAGCAGGAAAAGGAAAGAAAAAAATTTCTAAGTTTGCCGCAGGCTACATCTTTGTAGTGACTTAATGGCACTACAATCTACATAGTGTAGTATTAGCCTTAAGAAACTCTTGACTATTTGCATGCATATTAGAATCCAATGAGAGCTTAATAAGTGCATATATATGACAGAGGAAACATCTCATTGCATAGTTAAAGCTACAAAAAAACATTGAGGGAGGCAAAGTCTCAAGTTAATTACCATTACAATGCAATCAAGTACAGCAGTCATAGCTGAAATCCTTTTCTATTAAGACTACTAGGCTCAACCTTGTCTCTGCAGGTCAGCTCCAGCACAGATAACCTTTCCAGCAGACAAATACATGTAAAATTGGCTCATCTAATTAAAAGCTCAGGGAGGTGTAGAAAAATACCAGCACATTGAGGCTGAGCAAATCACAGAGTACCCCCTCCAGCTGGATGAAGCTACAATATGTGGCTGCTGTTTGTTCTGGAAGGAAACTGAGTCACTTACCATTTCAATAGGTTAATCAATTGACAATTAAATGGAGAAATTGGTTAACTCTGCAACAATTAACATGACACTCTATTAAGTACACTTTCTAATTGCCACAGCTGCAAGTGAAAATTAACGTCTGTGTCAAAGAGGCTGCATGAGGTTGGGCTGTTCCTGGTGGTGGCAAGGTAATAAATGTAGCTTTAAAAGCCTGTTGTTCATTTTAGACCCTCAAGCACAGTGGGGAAAGGGCCCAGTGCTGAGCTCTATGGTTAGATACAGAGCACCGCGTGGGTTTATTGAGAGTATGTGGACCCACAGGCTACTAAATACATTTGTGTGTGTGCACACACATTCCTAGAATAATGTTTATCCCTTGAAAACAACTTTTAAAATCCATTGTAAACTTCTTGGAGTGTGAAAGGTCTGTAATACACATGTATAGTGAGCAAACAGTGTGTGTGTCATTAAAGGTACACATGGAAGCAAATTCCCTGGAAGTGTTCCCAGCCAGTTTGGACAGGGCTTGAGGCAACCTGGTCCAGTGGAAGGTGTCCCTGCCCATGGCAAGGAGTGGAGCTGGATGGTTTTTATGGTCCTTTTCAACCCAAACCATTCAGGGATTCTATGGAAATTCACATAATTGCACCCAAACTGCTCCCCCGAAGGATAAGCAGGAAATAAAAGTAACCAAATGTTGTCTGATGTCTCTAGAATTGGTGATTTGATGGCAGTGAGGAAAGGTTATGGTTTGGAAGGAATTTTTAATCATGGCCAGGAATCAGAGCAGCTGCCAGCTGAGCCCTCCCAAAGTCGATGGAAATATTGTCTTTGCTTTTCGAGGGACAGAAATATTTGGTTTACAGCAAAAGGAGCTGAGCTGTGCAGGTTCAGCTCCCAGCTCCTCTGTGCAGTTCCTGGGTGCTTTACTGGAAGTACAAGTGAGGTATAAAATACAAGTACCTGGCATGGACAGTGCTCCCTGCTCCAGGACAATGGTGCGGATGCCTGCTCCTCCCACACTGTCCTACAGACTGTGAGTCCAGGGAAGATGTTCTGCAGTGGCCATTGAACAAAGATCTCAGGTATATTTCAATATATATTTCAATATAAATAATCTGAATTTCTCACTTGGTAACCTTTAATCTCTGCTCATTTCACATTACAAAAGCACTAGTCCCCAGGTCCACCAGAATCCTTCTTTTGGTCAAAACACAGAGATCCAGGATCTGGAGGAGATGCTGTTCTGGAGGAGGGCAACAAGCCCCATCTTCCCTTGGGTGCCTTTTCTGGGGCTCAGCAATCTGCTGGATGAGGTTGCATTTTTGGGGGGGTTTAGGGAAATCTGCTTTCTTGTGGATCCAGACTAGGATGAGCTGTGTCACACACAGGTGGTGGAGGACAAGAGTGTGACACACCCTTGCATTTCACTGCTGCTCTCTGTATTTTCTGCAGGTGGGGTGGGAGGAGAGAATAGAATAGAATAGAATAGAATAGAATAGAATAGAATAGAATAGAATAGAATAGAATAGAATAGAATAGAATAGAATAGAATAGAATAGGAGTTCATGCTGGAACAATCTGTTATTTGGGACCCCCATACAAGAGACCCTACAGAGACCTGCAAGGACACAGTCAGGTTTTCCCAGAGTAAATTCTATTACTTCCAAGCTCTGCTGTGAAAGAAGCAAAGCTGTAAATCCTCAAAGCTAATAGTGCTATAATAGCAATTATTTGGTGGAGTTTTTTTGTTTGTTTGTTTGTGGGGGTTTTTTGACCAACAAACCCAGGGAAAGACAAAAGGTTACATCAGTAGCTGTTGTTTAGAACCCAAACCATGAGAATTACAGATTTCTGCAATGAGATGAATTAAGCTAAAAGCCATATTAAGCAGTACTGCACATCTGCTGCATTTTTTAATTCCCTATGTACCCTTGCTGCTTATTGTTAAACTTGTTGGGCTGATTGATAACATCAAGCTCTAACATTTTAACGAGCCTGAATTCTCAACAGGCTGCAGAATTCCTTCCAGTTTGGCTTTCCAGAAACTCATATCTGCCCATGGGATTGAATTTTTTAGGGACAGCCTAGAAGCTGCTTTGTTTCCTGGTGCTGGAGAATTTAGATTTGTAGCAGGCAGAAAAGTCAGAGGGCTGGTGACTGTTTTTTTTTTCCTTCCTGAACAAAGTCTGTTGCAGCAGCAGGGAGGAGAATGAGGTCTGCCAGGATGCACCATCCAGCCCTGGAGTACCTGCAGCCACAGGGGGGGACTCCGTGGGACACGGCGTGGATGTCTGATGTGCACAGAAATGTGTCACTTGAAGGGGCTGCTCGGCTGGCAGCTTCCCAGAGAGCCCAGCAGAGCTGGTGGCAGCAGTTCAGGCTAAATAAATAGTGAGGAATGAGAGATCAGGGTGAAATCCCAGCTCGGAGGAGTCTGCTGCTGGCTTTGCCAGGCCAGCACTCCTCTGCTAAAAAAAAACCCTCCTGGGTTTTTACCCTTCCTCGGAGAAATCCGCTGAGCAGACAGCACAAATCTTTGATGCAACACCTGGAGAAAGAGGAAAACCAAGAGTTTTCCCCTTTTATTTCAGCATCAGTGTCTGTGCTGCCACCCCTGCCCGAGTGGAGGGGAGGTTTGTCCCCGAGTGCCATTGAACATATACTTCTAATTGCAGCTGCTTTCCCTCTAATTACAGCTCAGTTTGGTTAGGATTTTCCTCCAATCCCTCATTTCCCCTAAAGCAAACACCAGAGCACCAGAGTTGTAGCCCCAGTGGGGACATTTATTAATAACCCCCTTGGCAAATAGGGAAAAAAATCATTACGCTGTATTAGGCTCTAAAATATTTTCCCACTGCAAAGGCTAATTGATAAAACCAAGCAGATATTATGGGGCAATTAATGTTAAGATGAAAATAAACACAAGAGCAAAACAAAAACAGGCTGATGGAGAGAATTTTTTTTCCCTGGCTTCCAGGAGTTTCTTGTGAGTTAGAAATGAGATGCTGGTAAATAATCTGAGATTACCTGCTTAGAAAAGAAGAGATTAAACAGGGAATTGAAGGAAGGGATTCTTGCACAGCTCTTTCAGTGAGAGTGGTTACAAGAATTAAGGGGTTTTGCATGTCTTTCAAAAAAACTTTCTTTTCTGAATTGACTTTTCCCCCCACTTCCCAGAACAGCTCCATATTCTGCACTTCACTCTAAAAGTTGACCAACCCAAGTTTTCAGTCCCAGAGCAAAGTCCATAATGGTGTCAGTTTGAATAATTACAAATGGAAAAAAGAGGGAAATATGATGTTTTATCACCTGAACTATCCCCTGCTTCAGATTTAAAATAAAGATGCTCAGGGAGAAGCAAAATCTGGCAAAACTCTGAACTTATTCTGGGGGGATTATCTTTCTATTTGCTGTTTGTACAGAGTCAAACACCCTCGATCTTAACCTATGTCCAGAGCTTCCAGCTGCGAGCACAAATCAAACAGAGGATGACCAGCACAGGAGAGCAGACTGGTCCAGCCACACAGTCCATGCACTGACTCTGGCCTGGGGAAGGTGATAATGAAGACACAAGGCAAACAAGACACTTCCTTCCTGATATTTTATTCATTCATCAAACAATATTACACATTCCCATCGATGCAGGCAGTGGGAATTTTGCAGGGCTGATTAAAGGCGATTGGAAGGGAAGAAGCAAAGTAAATTCTTTGCTAAGCAGCAGTTTTTTATTTTAGCTAGGTTTGTAATTTTTACTTGTTTTAGGTTAACAAGGTTCTGTAGCAGCTCAGAATGCAGTGCAAGTCCTGTCTAAAGAGGTGGTGGAGGCAAGAAATCCTTCACTTTATTCTTGACTGTCTAGGGTTCAGAAAAAGTCAAAATGCCATGTTTTTAAAAATAATAGTAACAATGACAAAAAAGTTGTGTCCTGTTCTATTTGAGGATTGCACACAGGCTGACAGAGAGGACTTCTGCATATCACAGCAGAGGTTTTTGGGGGTTTCTTGGGAAAATTCCTCCTGTGTCTGCTGGGACAAACCATGCCATCTTCTAACCCTAGGAGAGCTCCAGTGGATATTGTGGGTCAGGTCTGGATGTTGTTGCATTGCCAAGCAAGTCCTGAGGGACTTGTCCCTGCTGCACCCAAGGTGGGGCAGGACATTTTAACCAGGCCTTTCTTGACCTGGATTGGGCAGCTGGCCGCTCCTGGAGCAGCAAGGAAATGGTAATTTAAAAGGACATCCCTCTTTACCAGGCTGTGTTCAGGAGGGGGTGACACCTCGGGCTGCCTGGGGGCAAACACACCTCCCCATTTACCTGTGACCCAGCTGAGATTGTGCTTGGCTCCCTATCACATCTCAGGGCCAGCAGCTCAGGGGGGCTGTGGGATGAGGATTTTTCAACTCAGAGTTGCTTTTCGTTCACCTCTCTCAAAGGGGCTGTGGGAGCCTTGTCCCCCCTGGAATTCATGGACTGGTGGGCACAGCTGCATTCGTGGGAGGAGAACGTGCATGGAGAACCAAGGGCAAAGATGAAGGCAGGATTCAAGCCTTCCCTTCCCTCCACGTGTGCTGCTCCAGCATCGAGGAGATGTCATGGTGGGAGCTCATCCCAGCTCTGGAAGAGATTTTGGGGGTCTCCAAGATGATCTTGATTCATGCTGTGGATCCAAATCATCCCTTAGCCAGAGATCAGCTTGTGGGTGAGTGTTAAAAGAGACTCTTGTGTTGATAATATCAGCTGGAATCTGTGGTTGTGTGGCCTCAGATATTCTGAGTTTTCAGGGATTGGGGTACAACAAGTGTTGGGAAGTGGTGGGAGAGGAGGAATCAGCTGCTTGTGGATATTCCTCCCACCAAGCCAGTTGCAAATGGGCCATCTCAATGTCACATTGTTGATAAAAAGGATTAGAGATTTCCCTTGTTTTAGACATCTACAACCTGGGTGAGGTCTTAGTTCATATGGTTGGGGAAAAATCTGAAACTATAAAATGCAGACCTTAGAAAATACTCAGAGTCCTACAGTTGTAACAAAAAGAAAAACAACAACAACAACAACAAAACAAAAAAAAACCCAACAAAAAAAAACCAAAACCAAAAAACAAACAAACAAAAAAACCCAAAACAAAACAAAAAACCAAAAAAAAAACTCCCCCCAAAAAAGAGAAAAGAAGTCCCAAAGGGGAATCTATGGTTCCAGAGAAGGGAGAAACTGAGGGCAGATGAGCAGAGCAGTGATGTGTTGGGTATTTTGGTATTTTGGGTATTTTTAGGTGTTGGGGGGTGACATCCCTGGGTGACCCTTCAGTCTCTGGCAGGCAGGGAGCTCTGCTCCTTTGTTTCTGCTCCTTCTCAAACTGACCCTCCACATTTTGCAAAAAGCCCTGAAGTAATTGTTGCAGAGTTAATCATGTTCCTAATTCCACGTTCATGGATCTCGTCATGTACAACCTTTTCATCACCAGACTCCCTTCCCAATCTCCTTCTTCCTTACGGCCAAGTGCTCCTATCATTGTTTCTTACGCATTCATTTTCCCTCTTTCATTTTTCCTTTTATGTCTGCATTGCTTTGGTTTTCATGCTGCCCTTCACTATTGCTCAGCCCTCTTCATTCCAATCTGGACATTTTCCCCTCTTCTTCTTCCTGGGATCCCCAACAGGACCTGGAAGGAGTAACTGCAGAGAACCTGCCATGCTCTGCTGCTCCTTTTGCTGTGCAAGAGAAGAGCTCTGAGAGTGAGAACCCTTTCAGCTGTGCCCACAATGCAGGCAGCACATTTCCCACGTGGGAAATGAGCACAGCTCTGCTCAGACCTCCACCACAGGAGCTACAGATGGTGACCGGTGTTACCTCAAGCCTGGGGCAGTTTGTAGTTTCTAATTCACAGAATTACAGAATGGTTTGTGCTGGCAGGGACCTTAAAGCCCATCCCATTTCACCCCATTCCATGGGCAGGGACACCTCCCACAATCCCAGGTTGCTCCAAGCCCCATTCAGCCTGGCCTTGGACACTGCCAGGGATCCAGGGGCAGCCACAGCTTCTGTGGGCAATGAGTCTCTCCTTCCTCTTTCTCAGCACTTTCTTCCACTCCTGGCTTTTCTGTTTCCTCTGGCTCCTCCTGCAAACTCTGCCTCTCCTCTTTCTCCTCCACCACTTGCATCCTGCCACTTTCTGGCCTCTAGGACATCAGTTTCAATTTGTTTGCGCTGCCTGATTTTTACTGTGATCTTCCAAGCTCCAGCATGCTCCAGAGCAAAGTACAGAGGATCTAAGCAAGGCCAGGAAAGCACCTGCATTACCACAAACACAATTTATTATGTAGCAATGGTGTCTCACAGCTAATACACAGCAGCCACACCTGTCCCTGCTCATTGCAGGGCAGTTGGAGCAGATGACCTTTAAAGGTTCATTCCAACTCAATTTATTCCATGATCCTGTGACCCCCAAAAGGCACTCTGCTTTCGAAAATCAGTGGCCAATATATCTACAGTGATACAAATGTGAGAGCCTGCTCCATAAAGAGACAAATGTCCAGAGAGGAGTTTCTGGGGTGTGACTGGGGGTCCCTTGCCCCGTGTCTGACTCATTCCCTCTGGTCCTGGACATCAGGGGGGCACCCTGGTGATGCAAAGTCACCCTGGGCACAGGTGAGGGTGCCCTGCCAAGGGCTGGGACAGCAGGAAGGTGCCTGCATTGCCTCTGACCACGTCCCTACATGTGGATTAAGGATATTTGTGCCGCTTTTTCTGTGCCTGGGACATGAACCAAGAACCTCTTTAGGATGAGAATGGAAGTGGCAGAGTTTGTTTAGCCAAGCTGTGAGTATTTTGGGGTATTTCTGTGCTTCCTTATCACCTCAAAAACAGGCAGAAAGCTTAAAATGCTCAATATTTAGAAAAGCTTGTTTCATCTCTCTTGTCTTATGTTATTGGTGTGGAATATTCCCTTCTTAAGCACACTGCAATAATATTAGATAATTACTTAGCTCATTTTTCTATATGGGTTTTGGTAATTCATAATTGTCTCAGAGCTGAGGAAATGTTTCCTTTAAGAAGGTTAAACAAAGAGTTTATTGACATTAGTGAAGATTGGTTAAAGAAAACATTATTAAATAAAAGGAGCTTTATTTAAACACCAAATTAATCATTTAAAGGCAAATTAGAGGTCGTAACTCCTCCTAAATAAATAATGTTAAACAATAATTAGATATCCATTTTAGATTACAGGCAAGCACTTGGGTTCAGTGGGCTGAAAAACAAGTTTCTTCTCATCTCTTCAAATTTGTTCAATATACATAATTAAAGCGAATCACTGCCCCGCTTAAATTTCCCATTCCGAGATTAAAAAAAGATTCCGTTTGTAACTGTGTGTCATATTCGCCATTAGATGATAAAACATCTTTAAAGCTCCACTTTCATGTAAACAGAATAAAAGATGAGAGCATCCGGAGAGATCCCCGGCAGTGGAAATCGATTCTCCTAAGCTACTGGTTACAGTTATCAATCTTATCAAACAGGCCGGTGCATGAGTGCCCTCAGCCACTTTGATTTGTATGATCTCCCTTTGCCAGAGTTAACCTTCCCCACGTTCCAGCCTGAGCAAGAGGCACTATCTGGGCTATAATTACCCTCCCTTTCATTAGCGCTCTTACTCATCTCTTAAGTGCGAGATAAAATTAAAGAAAACCCTTTTCCCCTCTCGCTTCGTCACGCTTTTTTTTTTTTTAATTATTATTTTATTTCACTTTTAATTTTTTATTTTTTTGGTAAGCTCTGAGCAGCCTCATTTCTGCTTTCCCATGAACGCCAGCCAACCTTCCCCCTTCTCATCCCCCCCTTTCAAAGAGGGATTCGGGACGGGGAGCCACAAACCCAGCACCCCACGTCTCACCACCGCTGCGTTTGCATTAAACCTCCTCAAAATGACGACGGCTGCTGGGAGCTGACAGGGACCACACCACCACCAACCAACCACCACCCTCCAGAACCTTCCGTGGGCCCTGCTGGCCCCTTTTGCTGCACAAAAAGCACCGGGAGTTTTTGCTGGCCGCGTTGAGGAGTTGGATTAATGAAAGCTGACGTTGGCGCTGATAAATAATGACACCACCGAAAGCAACCTCGGCGGTGGATGGCAACATCAAAAAGCCCAGCAGATTTCACTCTCTATTAAGGGATTGTCCTGCAAAGAAGCAGCAATGGTGGCGGGGGGAAAAGCTGGATGCTCTGGCAGGATTTGACACAAATCTGCCATCCGTGGGTCAGGGTTTTTTGCACCCTGCTCTTGCCTTTGCCACGTTTGATTTTAGGCTGGTGCTGGCGCTGTGTGAGGGAATATCGCCCTGCTAATTGCCACCCCTAATTGCACCCCCCTCGTTAGCTTTGCCTCCAGTTGTTTCCCACACCTCTGCCTGGCACCCAGGCTCCTGCTCAGCCCTTCTGCATTACCATCGCTAAGGTGAATACAACTTTCACCTGGATCTAAATAAATATTTCACCCATTTTCTTGCCGCTTCCTGTTCTCTCATTTTAAAATGAAAGTGGCTGATGCTGGAGATGTTTTTAACCCCTGCAAATGTTATCTCACACCTCACACAGATCTTCAGGGTCCGCAGCAGTGGCAGGGATCACAGATTTCCTCTAAATCCATGTTCTAGGAAGAATAACCAGGAAAAGTTGTTTTGCACAACCCTGCTATCTCTCATTAGCTAGCGAACACAAAGAAATGGAACAAGACTTTTCTGATTATTTTGGTGGGGGTTTTTTTCCCCCCTTAACTACTGAATTTACACACAAAAAAGAAAGGCACTTTGTATTTAAGGTTAATCAAGTTTCAGTACAATTTTTTACAAACTGGAATCACACTAATCTTTTTTTTCTTGCTCTAATGTGTGGCTGTTGAAATCCTTAGCTGTGATAAATTAAGCTACTTATTAATCTAATTATCGTACATTCATCCTAGAAACTTTCATGTGACTTGAAAAGGCTATTCAACCTTTTCCCTCCCCTCCTAGAAAGGGCTCAACCTTGCACCAATTAAGATCATTCTGAAGTAATGCTTTAAAAAAGCTTTCTTTAATCACCCAGTGGAACATGGGCTCATGGTAAGCAAACTAAAAGCTGTGAGAAAAGTTTACCTTACCTTTCAGTCTGGATATTTTTGAGCTGGAAGAGGATGGTCTAATTGTGGTGTTCCTCCCTTCCTCCTCTTCTCTGCTCTCCTAAATAAATCTATGAAATTATTTAGCAAAAGAAGTTGTGGCTGACACCGGTGGATTTTTTTCTGAGTGTAGCAAAGGACAAGATGGGAAGATTTATTTGAACAAAACACAAGTCTAATTCAGTATTGGGTTAATTGGAAGTTTTTGACTCCCAGAATATATATTAACCATCCAGATTTCATAGATACTGCTTTGTTTCAAAGCCTTATCTATCGACAGGAAAACATCCCAATTCCAAAAGTACCCCAGGGATTAAGAAAAGGAGAAATAAAACCCCAAGTACCGAGAAGAAATAGGTTGCAAGTGTCTCCTATCTTAAACATCCATTCATCGCCAAACGGTTTTGTTACTTTTTCTTAATAACCACATAAATGGAACTATTTTATATTCAAATTAAACTAGGTATTAATTTGAATGCAAAGCAGCTCAGTTTGTGCCGTTTCAATGACAGGTTTACCCCCAGACAGAATTTATGAACAGCCCGATGTGGGGGAAGTCAGCTCCTGCTCCTCACCCCCTCTCCGTGCCTAGCAAACTTGCTAACTGTGAATAGTTTTTGAAGTGAAGATTAAAAGAGTGGAATTATAAAGTATAATTACATTTTATTGAAACTCTAGAAATCAGAAAAAAATTCAGCAGGAAACTTTTAGTGAAACATGATGTGTTGTCATTATCATTAAAAGATAAAAGTTCCATACTGTTTTTATCTGTTTATTTGGAAGAAATCCAGCCTTTGCAGTTACGCAGGAAACAAAAAACTGGAATGCAGGAGTAATTATTAAAACTGTGTGATTTGTTATCTCAGCTACTGTCTTTCCAAATGGTAATGCGATATCAGCAGCTGCAGACGGTCGCTGATTTCCTCTATTAGTAAACAAGTGCTTTGGAGACCTGTGTGAGGCACTTTAAGCCCACTACTCCCCGAAGTGCTGTCAGGCTTAACTACTAATCCATGGTATTTCAGAGCACTGGAAATTCATCTTTATAAAACCTGAACAAAAAAGGGAAAAAGCCTGGAGGGCAGGAGCTCCCTCTGGTGAGACAAATGACATGTTCATTTATTAATGAAACAATAACCCTGGAAAGAGGATCAAAGCACATTCCATCCTCACTTTACAATCCCCAATTTTCTCAGGCCATACCATTTAATTGAGCCATGACAATGGAATACTTAATTGTTGCGTTAAAGTTTGAAGAAGCGACTTCTTCAGAATCAATGTTCATTTCTGGATTATGACAGTATAATGTTGCCAGCTTGTAGCTGCTGGAATTTTATTTTCTCTCTTTATTTTATGCAAGAGAGAGAGAGAGAGAGAGAGAGAGGGAGAGAAAGAGCTGATTTTATTCTTTTACCAAAGGCTCCTTATCCCTCCCCAAAATCAGGGGTGAATTTACCTGCACTGGAGGTAAAGCCTGGCTGCTGGCCCAGCACTGAGGCTGTGCCCAGGGGGACAAGCCTGGGGGTGACTTCTGTGGCAGCAGGAGGAATGCAGGGAGTGCAGCACCTAGAAAAAGTAAAAAAAAACACCACCCAGATTTTGATTTAAGATTTTTTAAAAAGCTGAAATAGGGAGCTGGCCTCTGTAAGCTTGTGTTTTCAGAGAGGTTCCTGAGTTCTCCAAGGGATCCTCTGGACTGGAAGCTCCGCTCCCACATCACCATTTCCCTGACTCTGGGCTACAGGCAGGTCCTTGTCCATCCTCAATCCCAGAGCCAGCATTGCTCAGTGCCTCCCCTCGTGTACCAGGTCTGTGATCACACTCCCAGCTCTGCCTGTGCTTTACTTTATCCCAGTACTTCAAACACAAGCATGCCTCCATGCTCGGGAATGCTTAAAGGGCTTTTGATTCTCACCCTGATTTCAGATAAGGTCCTAGAGGATCCCCTGGTTCCTTCCTGGGAGCTCACATTGTCTGCCACCCAAGTTTTGAGGCAAAAGGAACATCCTGCTGCTTTTGTGTCCAGTTGCTTCTGGGGTTCCCAATATTTTGAAAGGCCGTGAAGAAAATGGAGGTGCTCAAATTAAAAACCCTATTTCCTAAAAGAGAATATCTTCTGAAATTAATATGTGTCATAACTGCCTGAGTGTCCTTCCCCTGCGACCTGATTTTATCAAAGTTCTTATTAATGACTCATTTTATATAATTGATATTTACTGATTCATTACCTGGCAGTGATTGATTGCATTATTTTTCTTTAAACTGATTTTAACTTAAATGCCATTTTCTGGGTGCCTGCAAAGAAGCAGCTAGAAAGGCTATCATGCATGAGTGTCTGCTACCTTTAAATTAATGCTTTATTAATTCTTCCTGTGACATGTATTCTAATACACTTGCATGTACATAGTGCGGATCGTATAAGAACCCTGAGACACTTACAAACATTAACTAAGCCTTACAATCTTCTTACTTTGGGTAAACAGGGACAGAGGGAGGTTAAGTCTGTCATCCTGACAGCTCTGTGCAGAGCTGGGCAAGGAACTGCTCCATCCTGACACCTTGCAGGCTCTGGGGAGCTCACAGTCCCTGTAGGGTGGCTAACACCCCCCATAACGTGGTTAATGCACCCCCTAGGATGGCTAGTGCTCCCCATTGCTCCATATGTGGTGGAAGTGGTTTGCAGGGCTGGGGAAATGGGTCTGGATCTCCAAAGAATCACAGTGATTTGCCTAAACTTAGCCATATTTGTCTGGCATCCTCACCTGACTCAAGCAGTGGTCTGGGTAGCGGCTATGCAAGAAGTGAGCAAGCCCTGGTTGCTCAGCAGAAGTATAAATCATCCTGAAAATTATTTCAGAGAAATACAGAGCTGTTGAGAAATCCACCAAAGCAACAGGTTAGCCCTGGGGAGTGCAAGTGTGTCCTAAAGGAACCGAAATCTCTGTAGGATTTAATAGAAATTATGGCTCTTCCCCTTTTCCTGTTCTAAACATGAAGTGTTGAACTAGAAATAGTGTGGGGTGGGGACTCTTTGGGATTACTTGAGCATCACAGGATGCATAATTCCCTTAAAAGAAATACATCCCACTGTTGGGGGTAGCACAAGGAATCCCTCCATGTAGGCCAGCTGGAGTCCCACTGCATTCCTGACCGGGGAACGAGCAGATGAGAAAGTCTGAGTAAATTAAGTGTGTAGCAAAGCCCAAAAAGACTATTTTTATTTTTTTTCCTCTTGGAGTATTAAGAAATCTGTGCAAAAATCCCCTGCCTTCTGGAGGGCCCTGTGTGACAGGACAGGCACTGGTTTATTTCCAGGGTGCCTGGGAGCTGTGCTCCTTTTATTTATTTTCTCCTGTGTGTCCTGCAGCAGGGTTTAGCTGACCCATCCCTCCTGGGGGAGTATCAGGATACCCCAAATACTCCCAGGCTACCAAAGGCAATAAAATCACCCTGGATCCCTCTGCATGGACCATCAGAGCTGGTCCTGAGTCCTCCTATGGGAACTTTGTGCTCCTGCCATGTCTCCTTGTACAGACCCTTCCACACCTGGGATTCTCCCTCCACCAGCAGAACTTGTTTGCTTCTGCTCAAAAATCAAGAGGAAAGACCAGCTTTGTAGATAATCACTAAAAAGAATGGGGTTATCCCTTCCCTTTTTTGGGAAGGTGAGTGGCTGGCACAGGAGCCAGGGGTTTGGAGAGGAGGATGGAGCCCGAGCAGCAGCACCAGGAGCTAAGTCCTTCCGTGCCAGCTCGTGTAGGTGAACCTGCTCCTCCTGCCCTGCCCCTTACCTATTGAGTCCCTGGAAATCCGATTACTGATCCAGGCCAGCCAAGCAATTACATTGTTTTTCCTCCACTGCAGCTCGGCGGGTCCTGCGGGCTGAGGTTTACGGGAAAACGGAATTTTAAGACAAAAAAAAAGAGAAGCTCTTGATGATATTGGTATTACAGAGAGGCTTACAGAGCTGGATATTGCTGCTCTGCTCGGCAGTGATTAAGGGTTCCAGTTGAGACTGGATGGTTTATTATGTTTTATTGGAGTGGAGGAAGAGCTGGGAAATGAGGGGAATGGGAAGAGGCAGGGCGGAGTTGTGGGGATGTTGCAGCTGAGGTGTGGGATGAGTAAATCCCTGGCCCTACAAGAATGGAGCTCTGACCGTGTGTTCATGACCAACCCTGACCATTCTATGATGTGATTGAGATGATATATAATATAATATAATATAATATAATATAATATAATATAATATAATATAATATAATATAATATAATATAATATAATATAATATAATATAATATAATATAATATAATATAATATAATATAATATAATATAATATAATATATTAATATACATTATCTTATATTACATTATATTGCATTAATATAATTATATATTATATTAATATAATATCTGTTATAATATAACACTATATTATATTATATTATATTATATTATATTATATTATATTATATTATATTATATTATATTATATTATATTATATTATATTATATTATATTATATTATATTATATTATATTATATTATATTTAATAATATATGTAATATATGACATGATATTATATTATATTATTGATATGATATGTCACGTCCATCCCTGGCAATGACACAAAATTTCAGCCAAGGTCACAGCACAGACACCCAGGCTCCAGCCAGAGCATTCCCATCCTCCCTAAGCCACACCCCTGAGCTTTCCCAGCCTGGAGTGGCTTTTAATGCTGTGCCCATTTGGGAGTTTTGGACAGCTGGCTTGGGAGCAGGGCATGGCAAAGGCATAACTTCCCATCAGGGAGCAGGAGAGCTTTTGGAATTGCAGAGGAAATGTTTTCTAGCACAAGTTTAAGATAATAAACTCAACTGAGTGAGCAGACACCAGGAAGAAATATTTAATTATCCTTCTCACCATTATGAGGAACTTCTGCCACTCTTCAGGTTATTATACAGTAAATAACCAGTTTTCTAAAGGACAGAGCTGTTTTAATTATATGACAATGAATGCATAATTATTATGTTTGTTAGGAATGAATCACAAGACAACAGACTTGATATTGCTGCTCTAGTTAGTGCATCTTAATTACTTTTTCATTTATTTTGCATATAAAAGCTATTTGCTAATTGTCTTTGCTGTAAATATGCAAAATATAATTAGTCATTCATAATTCTTTATGTGTTATCTAACTGTACATTTGTTACTGAGGAATGTATATTAAAGTTTGCATATTTAATGGGCTTTTGTGGCATAGAATATTTTCATACAAAGTTTTCAGGAAATATTAGAGACATCACTTAAACCTTCTTTTAACCCCTTTTCCTATGCAAACTAATGTTTCCCAGAAAGACCAGATATTGACAAATTAAACCTCCTGGAAATCCATTTCTGTTTTCTAAGCATACAATATAAATCCTGTGCTGATGATATGAAATGCCTCTTGGTCTCGAACTGAAACCAGAGAGATTAGGGCCTGTTAAAAGTGTTGCAAGTTGGTCTCTGCAGTGAATTTAAACTGTAAGTACAGAAGTACAAATGAATTTGAGTCCTATTGCAAGATCAAGTGCATTTATCTTGTTGTAGGTGAGTTACTGTGACAGTCAGGGCCATGGTGCTGGAGAATCTGGTGGCAATATTTGGTTTGGATGCTGTTGATCAGAGCAAGGGCTCACTGTTCCTGTTTATTGTAAGGCTATTGAGCTTCAGTCAAATAATAAAACACACCAGACTTGAAATCTTAATTTGGGTGTTGTTTTGATAAAAACAACAGTAAAAATCTTGTGATAAAATCTTAATTTTGCTAAAATCTTAAAGTTCATCGCGCCAGATTGGAAATGCACAGAAATTCTTCCCGCATTTCTCTTCCTGAGGACTAGGTGAGTTCCATCTGCAATTAGCCCTCTGCAAGGCCCACAAGTTTTACCTTGGGATTGTATCCACTGCAGAGATTGCCTGGTTCAAAGGGGCTGTGTGTTTTTGGGAGCTGAGGGCCAGCCCAGGTCTCGTGAAGCTCTGGTGGCAATATTTGGTTTAGGTGCTGTTGATCAGAGCAAGAGCTCACTATTCCTTCTTATTCTAAGGCTGTTCAGCTTCAGTCAAATAATAAAACACACCAGACTTGAAATCTCAATTTGTTTTAGTGTTAAATTCTTAATTTTATCTAGTTTTGGGAATTGCTGGATCTCTCTTTAAGTCAGGTTGCTTGCCCTGGATTTGAAAACCGCAGAAATTCTTCACACTTTTCCTGAGGCTTAGGCAGTTCCATCTGCAATTAGCCCTCTGCAAGGCCCACAAGTTTTACCTTGGGATTGTATCCACTGCAGAGATTGCCTGGTTCAAAGGGGCTGTGTGTTTTTGGGAGCTGAGGGCCAGCCCAGGTCTCGTGGAGCTCTGGTGGCAATATTTGGTTTAGGCGCTGTTGATCAGAGCAAGAGCTCACTGTTCCTGCTTATTGTCAGGCTATTGAGCTTTGGTCAAATAATGAAATATACCAGACTTGAAATCTTAATTTGAGTGGTTTTTTAGTGTTGCCATCTTAATTTTATCTAGTTTTGGCACTTCTTTAAGCCAGGTTGCTCACCCTGGATTGGAAAACCACGGAAATTCTTCCTGCTTTTCTTTTCCTGAGGCTTAGGCGAGTTCCATCTGCAATTAACCCTCTGCAAGGCCCACAAGTTTTACCTTGGGATTGTATCCACTGCAGAGATTGCCTGGTTCAGGGGGGCTGTGTGTTTTTGGGAGCTGAGGGCCAGCCCAGGTCTCGGGGAGCTCGGCAGATAATCCCA